>NC_053433.1:36761052-37061052 GCF_007990345.1 Gossypium hirsutum
TCTTGGCCGAATTTCAACCCCAAATCCTAAGTCTAATCTATAGGATGAGTAGAATTGGAACTAACCATCTCAAAACATGCATAGATTTCAAGAATCATTCAATACATACCTCATTCTAGCCATCTTCCAAGCCAAAATCAAATAACCAAGTCTCCCTTCCTTCTCCTCACTCACGGCAATTGCCAAGAAAAAAAAGATGAACACTCCCTCTTCCCTCCTTATTTTATCACCTTTTTCCTTTTTAATTCCTTTTTATTTTAATTGTTAACTAAACAAAACATATTAAATTAGAATAAGTGGAGCTCCATCACCCCTTGGCCGGCCACTCTACTTCTTTTGGGTAAATTGACATGCAAAACCACCCTTTTTGGTACATGCACTAATAGACCATTTTAAATTAGCCTATCATATTTCACCATGTCTCATATTGATCCCTATTCAATAATTTCTCATGCAATTGGCAAAATTAGGGAATGAAACCTCCACATATGCATGTACACATATAATAAGCATAGAATATAGCAATTAATTATTTTTATGACTCGGTTTTGTGGTCCCGAAACCACTTTCCGACTGGGGTCACACTAGGGCTGTCACAACTCTCCCCCAATAAGAAATTTTCGTCCCCGAAAATCTTACCAGTGAACAATTTAGGATATCGATCCTTCATAGAGTCCTCAAGTTCCCAAGTGGCTTCTTCGATTCCGTGTTTATGCCACAACACCTTTACTAATGGGATTTCTTATTTCGCAACTCTTTTACTTCACGCATCAAAATGCGAACCGGCTCTTCTTCATAACTCAAATTAGGCTGAATCTCGATCTCAGGTGGAGTGATTACGTGCGACGGATCGGACCTATATCGTCGAAGCATCGAGACATGAAAAACGTTGTGAATCTTTTCGGAGCTCAGTGGGCAAAATTAATCGGTATGCAACTGGTCCAACTCGTTTGGATACTTCATACGGACCGATGAACCTCGAACTCAATTTGCCCTTACGACCAAATCTAAGCACCTTCTTCCAGGGTGAAACTTTGAGAAATACTTTGTCTCCAACCTGATATTCAATGTCTTTTCTTTCAAATCCGCATACGACTTTTGACGATCCGAAGCGGCTTCAAACTTTCGTGAATTACTCGGACTTTCTGCTCGCATCCTTAATCAAATCACCCCAAGGATCTTACTTTCACTAAGTTCAGTCCAAAATTATGGGGTACGGCATTTACGACCGTATAAAGCCTCGTAAGGTGCCATCTTAATGCTTGACTGAAAACTATTGTTGTAAGCGAATTCGATCAAAGGCAGATATCTTTCCCATGAACCACAAAACTCTAAAACACAACATCTCAACATATCCTCGAGTATCTGAATTATCCGCTCAGATGGCCATCGGTCTGAGGATGGAATGCGGTGCTAAAGTGCATCTTGGTACCCAATGCTTCTTGTAATTTCTTCCAAAATCGCGAGGTAAATCTTGGGTCTCTATCCGACACGATGGAAATAGGTACCCCATGCAACCGAACTATTTGGGAGACATATAATTCTGCCAATTTATCGAGTGAAAAATCCGTACGCAGGGATAAATGAGCAGACTTGGTCAATCTATCAACAATGACCCAGACGAGTCTTTCTTACTCTGAGTCAACGGTAACCCAGATACAAAGTCCATTGTTATTCGATCCCATTTCCATTCGGGTATCATGATTGGCTGAAGTAATCCGATGGTACTTGATGTTCCGCTTTCACTTGTTGACATATCAAACACCTTGAAACAAATTCAGAAATGTCTCGTTTCATACCGGGCCACCAAAATTGGCGTTTCAGGTCATTGTACATTTTAGTACTACCCGGGTGGACTGGCATTCGACTACTATGAGCCTCGTTCAAATCATTGAAATAAGTTCCGAATTTCTTGGAAACATAATTGACCTCTGAACGTCAAGCAATCATTGTCTTCAATCCGGAACTCCGATTCCTTATTCGAAGCACATTCAGCTCGTTTAGTGACCAATTCAGCATCGACTTTCTGGGATTCAAGTATTTGATGAATCAATAATGGTTTGGCCTCTAATTCAGCTACTAGCACCCCATCGGGTGAGACGGATAAGTGAGCATTCACCGCTCTCAAAGCAAACAGTGCTTTCCAACTTAAAGCATCGGCAACCACATTAGCCTTTCCCGGATGATAATCAATAACAAGTTCGTAGTCCTTCAACAACTCAAGCCAACGTCTTTGTCGTAGATTTAGATCTCTTTGAGTCATCAGATATTTTAGACTCTTGTGGTCCGAATAAATATGACACCTTTCTCCAAACAAGTAATGTCGCCATATTTTCAAGGCGAACACTATGGCTGGTAATTCAAGATCGTGGGTCGGATAGTTTCTCTCATGCGGCTTTAATTGTCTCGACGCGTAAGCCACAACTCGACCTTCTTGCATCAACACACAACCTAGCCCAAGTAAGGATGCATCACTATAAATGACAAACTCTTTGCCAGACTCCGGTTGTACTAGCACTGGAGCTTCGGTTAAACAGGTCTTTAGTCGATGAAACTCTTCTGACAGTTTTCTGTCCATTCAAACTCAACATCTTTTGGAGTAGTTTCGTCAACGGTGCAGCTATCATCGAGAAACCCCTTACAAACCGTCGGTAGTATCCGGCAAGTCCCAAAAAGCTCCTAACTTCAGTAATATTCCTCGGAGGTTTCCAATCGAGTATGGCCAAAATTTTGTTCGGATCCACTCTAACACCCGATGCGGACACCACGTGCCCCAAAAAGCTAACCTCTCTCAACCAAAATTCACATTTACTGAATTTTGCGTATAACTGCTTGTCTCGCAAAATCTGTAATACTAACCTCAAATGCTCGACGTGTTCGGCTTCACCTTGTGAATAAACTAAAATATCATCAATAAACACAACCACAAATCGATCCAAGTATGGCCTGAATACTCGATTCATTAAATCCATAAATACCGCAGGGGCATTAGTGAGCCCAAACGGCATCACTAAGAATTCGTAGTGACCGTACCTCGTTCTAAAAGCGGTTTTGGGTATGTCCGAGTCTCGAACCCTCAACTGATAATAACCAGATCTCAAATCTATCTTGGAAAATACTGAGGCTCCTTTAATTGATCAAACAAATCATCAATACGTGGCAACGGGTATTTATTCTTTATGGTCACTTTATACAACTGACGATACTCGATGCACAATCTCATGGTTCCATCCTTCTTTTTCACAAACAATACGGGTGCGCCTCATGGAGAAAAACTCGGTCGAGCGAAACCTCTATCCATCAATTCTTGCAATTGAACTTTCAATTCCTTTAATTCTGTTAATGCCATACGATACGGGGCTATTGAGATTGGCGTGGTACCAGGTACAATCTCGATGCCGAATTCCACCTTTCGAACCGGTGGCAACCCCGGTAACTCCTCAGGAAAAACATCTAAATACTCACAAACCACTGGTACTGATTCAAGTTTCCTTTCTGTCTCTTTGCTATCAAATACATACGCAAGGTATGTTTCACACCCCTTTTTCACATATCTCTGAGCGGTCATTGAAGATATTATCGCTGGCACCCCTTTCAAATCGGTAGACTCAACTCGGACTACCTCATCATTTGCACTCCTCAAATCGACGGTTTTTCTTTTGCAGTTCACCACTTCATCATGTACGGTCAACCAATCCATACCAAGAATAACATCAAATTCGTCAAACGGCAAAAGCATCAAATCGGCCGGAAAACAGGATTCTCGGATTATTAGAGGGCATCTCTTAGACACTTTATCAACAAGTACGTATTGACCCAAAGGGTTTGACACTCGAATTACGAACTCAGTAGACTCAACAGGTAGAGTCTTACTGGATGCTAAGGTTTCACATACATATGAATGAGTAGAGCCAGGGTCAATCAATGCAATCACATTAGTATCAAAGAGAGTGAAAGTACCAGTGATGACGTCAGGGAGGATGCATCCTCTCGTGCGCGAATGGCATATGCTCTAGCAGGAGTACGGATCTCGGCTCGAACAGCCGTATCAGAGGCCCCTCTCTGACTACCACCCCTACCCCCTGAAATTCTCGGTGGTCTACCTCTAGCTGTCATTCCACTAGGTCTTGCACCTTGCATCTTATTCTTCTCATCAAGCTCTGTGCAATCTCTAATGAAGTGGTCCTTCGAACCGCATCCGTAACAGGCCCTGTTAGTAGACTTACCCCAACATTCACCTAGGTGTCGTCTTTCGCATCGGGGACATTCAGGTTTCTCTTGACGATTATGGCCCACACTAGCTACCGAAGTAGCTTGGGAGTCCGTCGATGGTCGTGCTCTGATGGAAATTTCCGCAGTCGTCCTCGACTTATTAGTGTCCTCCCTGAACTTCTTTACAGCTGAGAACGGAGCTTTACCCGTCGATCTTTTACGATAGTCTCTAGCTTCAAATTTAGCCTTCTTCTTCTCCTTTCCAAGTTCTTCCGCCTTGCAGGCTCGTTCGACTAGTGTTACGAACTCCTTTATCTCCAAAATATCCACTAGTAGCTTTAAATCTTCATTCAATCCTTCTTCAAATCTTTTGCACATAGCAACCTCATCAGCCATACACTCCCGGGCATACCGACTGAGTCTTACAAACTCATGTTCGTATTCAGATACTGTCATACGGCCTTGCTTGAGTTCCAAGAATTCCTTACGTTTTTGATCGATGAACCGTTGACTAATATATTTCTTTCGAAATTCCGTTTGAAAGAAATCCCAAGTAACTCGTTCATTTGGGACTATGGAAATCAAGGTCCTCCACCAATAGTAGGCTGAGTCTCGCAACAAGGATACAGCACACTTTAGACATCTATCGGGTGTACATGACAGTTCACCAAACACCCGAATGGTATTATCAAGCCAGAACTCGACCCTTTCGGCATCATCAGTAACTATGGCCTTGAACTCCTCGGCCCCGCGGTTCCTAATCAAGTCTATAGGTGGCTTACTCAGCCTCACAGGATCAGTAACTGATGGCATTACGGGCTCTTGGGGTGGATTATTCAAATTCGGGAATGGTTGGACAGCCGGATTGGTTTGGGCATATTACGCGACCCACTCATTCATCATGGTGAAGAAGGCTTGTTTTGCCCCCTCACCTTGATTATTCGCAGATGACTGAGGTTCAACAGGCGGCGTTCCTTGCGCAGGAGCAGCCGCTATACTTTCAACGTCATCCGCTAAGGTTCTCTCCACACCGGGATCCATTTACTAATCAAAACAAAAAATTTTAACCGTCAGAAGTCATCACACATTTAAACATTAACATTAAGGCATGTATAGCTAGACTCATACGCGCTACGGTAGTCCTAGAACCGACTAAACCATAGCTCTGATACCAATTAAATTGTAACACCCCGAACCCGAGACCGTCGCCGGAGTCGAACACGAGGTGTTAACAGACTTCAAACCACTTATTAAAAATTTCCCAGACAAGCTGCCAATCTGCGTACTAGTCACTTTAAAAATCATATTTTGAGTTTTGAAACTCGAAATCCAGTTCCGTAAATTTTCCCCAGAACTAGACTAATATATCTATATGGTAGAATTTTTGTAGAATTTTTGGTTGTGCCAATTGGTACAGTTTATTAGTTAAAGTCGTCCCTGTTCCTGGGTTCGACTACTCTGACCTTTGTGCATTACGACTTAGATATCTCCCTTTACAGAGCTTCAATACTTATGCCGTTTGTTTCTAATGAGACTAGACTCAAAAGGGAATCTATACATATAAGGAATGACTTCTAATTATCTCTGATTAATTTATGGTGAATTTCTAAAGTCGGAACAGGGGATCCAGAAATTGCTCTGGCCCTATTTCACAAGAGTTTAATTATCTCCTAACATACAGCTCATATGGTCATTTTGTTTCTTCCATATGAAAATAGACTCATCGAGCTTCGGTTACATAATTTATTCATTATTTAATTCCATTCCTACTATTTTTAGTGATTTTTCAATCTCACATCACTGCTGCTGCCAGCATCTGTTACTAAAGCAACTATGCCTATTTCGTGATTTCTCCTTGATCTAACTAATAATTCATCATACATATCACAAATTATGATCATGACTAGCCATGCCAAAGGCTGATCATTGTCAAACATCTCCCTACTACACTATTGCCATATCATGAATTTTAGCACCAAAAATAATCAACCATGACATATGGCATAAAAATCGAATAGGCCTCAACTATTATTCAACCAAAACCGAATTGGCCCAATATCAGTCATGACCACATTATAAAACCCATTTACTAAGATTTATAACTAAACATCATAGGACCCAAAGTCCAAATTAACATTTATGCCATTTTCGCATGGCTGAAAGTTTACATACCAAAGTTCAAACACAACATAATAGCCTATACATGCCGAAATGTTCTCCTAGACCGACTAAGAAGAAAGTACCAAAACTTGCTAGCTGGTGTGATGACTTTGATGACGGTCCCAAGCACGCAAAAAGACGAGTCCAAGAAACCTAAAGTAGGTGACAAGCAAACACCGAGTGAGTATATAACTCAGTAAGTCATAAGCATTACATAATCATCCATTAATAAATTATCACATGAGAAAACAAATGAAAAGGGGTTAATTCTCTCCACCCATACCAACTATGCCATGGTTCCTTAGACCTTTCGGCTCAATATCATACAAAGTACTACATCAATTTTTCATATGCTACTCAACATGGTATTTGAGGCATTTTCCATGGATGCTTTCATTCTCGTTACATTCATGCAACTAAATAACATTCCCTCTATTCCACGATGAATCTCATGTACGTCACTTCAAGTATAATTATCACATAGGTTCAAAACTTATCAAGCAAGAATTCCAAATATAAACATAACGTCTATTAGCCACGAACTCAAGACACTTACTCGTCCGCTGTCCGTGACCAACTCAATAAGGTCGCACACTTAGTGTCAATAGTGCTTCAAAAACATATAGTAAGTCCGCACACTTAGTGTTATATAATCAAACTCGCACACTTAGTGCTTACATAATCAAACTCGCACACTTAGTGCTACATAATCAAACTTGCACACTTAGTGCTATGCAATTTAAACCCGCACACTTAGTGCCAATCTCATGATCATAATTGTTTATACCCGCACACTTAGTGCCGAAATCAACATCTCAATACACCTCACCTCTTTTCTTTTTCATTCAATACTTTCATCACCCCATGCATACGTGTATATATATATTTATCATTTCATTCGACATAATTACATAGACATTATGACTATTTAAATCAATACCAAATATATGCTTAATGACTTACCTTGTGTTGGGTAAAATAACTCCAAGTAGACTACTCGATGATCTTCGATTTCCCCTTGTTGGACGTCTCTCCTTTAGGATCTTGAGCTTAAACAAATAAATTAACTCATTCAACCGCTTTGCTACATATATTGGTATTCACATTTTAATGATTTTATGACATACGGAATGGCATGGTAAAATTTTTATCTTGCTACCTTGTGTTCTTAGCTATTCGGCTAATAACCTTATGCAATTACCATACTTTCAATAATCTAATCACACATGCATATGCATACTTGGACATTCGGCAATAACCTTGCTAATTTTATACTCAACATCACATAAGCTCCCAAGTGATGGCTGAATATGTATATCTATACTATCACCTATAATTCCTCAAATCACAACATTTCATCTCATGAACACTTGACCCATTTCTCACAAAAAATGAAACAACAACTAAAATGAACATCCCATTTTTATCCCATATAGCGGATTGCTTCATTTGTTACCCAACTAACAATTCAACAATTTCAACCTCATTACAACCTCTACCTATTCAATATAACATGAACACAATCCTCCACCCCTAAAGTAGATTCGGCAATCACTTAACCCATTTTAACCTCAACTTTCAAGTTAAAAGAAATTAACCACTCACCATCTCCTACATTACTATCCATTTTAATGACATTAACACATCTACTAAGAGTTTCAAACTTCTTGGCCGAATTTCAACCCCAAAATCCTAAGTCTAATCTATAGGATGAGTAGAATTGGAACTAACCATCTCAAACATGCATAGATTTTCAAGTATCATTCAATACATACCTCATTCTAGCCATCTTCCAAGCCAAAATCAAATAACCAAGTCTCCCTTCCTTCTCCTCACTCACGGCAATTGCCAAGAAAAAAAAGATGAACACTCCCTCTTCCCTCCTTATTTTATTCACCTTTTTCCTTTTTTAATTCCTTTTTATTTTAATTGTTAACTAAACAAAACATATTAAATTAGAATAAGTGGAGCTCCATCACCCCTTGGCCGGCCACTCTACTTCTTTTGGGTAAATTGACATGCAAAACCACCCTTTTTGGTACATGCACTAATAGACCATTTTAAATTAGCCTATCATATTTCACCATGTCTCATATTGATCCCTATTCAATAATTTCTCATGCAATTGGCAAAATTAGGGAATGAAACCTCCACATATGCATGTACACATATAATAAGCATAGAATATAGCAATTAATTATTTTTATGACTCGGTTTTGTGGTCCCGAAACCACTTTCCGACTGGGGTCACACTAGGGTTGTCACAGGGCAACCACACACATTTTTTTTGTTTCTCCTCCTACTAACACTAATATTTTATTGCCCATGTTCTTTATTTTATTATTCCTAACATAAGCATTAACATAACTTGTTTATGACATGTTTTGCCCATAACATTTTGTCCACCCTCCTTGTCATGGCCGGCCACTTACTAATTAAGGGGGAAATTGACATGCAAGTCCACCCTTTTGATCTCATGCACTAATAGATCCTTATAGATCGACCTATCACGTTTCAAAAGTGTCACACATAAGTCCTATTAGCTAAATTCACATGCAATTGACTAAATCGAAGCTTAAAACTTTCACACATTCATATTCACATATTTTAGACAATAATCATTATATTCAAATAATTTGGTGACTCGGTTTAGCGGTCCCGAAACCGCTTTCCGACTAGGGTCACTTTAGGGCTGTCACAACTCTCCCCCACTTAAGAAATTTTTGTCCTCGAAAATCTTACCGGTAAACAGGTTTGGATATCGTTCTTTCATAGAGTTCTCGGGTTCCCAAGTAGCTTCTTCCATCCCGTGTTTGAGCCATAACACTTTTACTAAAGGAACCTTTTTGTTTTGCAACTCTTTCACTTCACGAGCTAGGATACGAATTGGTTCTTCTTCATAACTCATATCGGCTTGAATTTCAACCTCGGAGGGATTTATTATGTGCGAAGGATCAGATCTGTAACGTCGAAGCATCGAAACATGAAAAACGTTGTGGATCCTTTCGAGTTCAGGGGGTAAAAGCAACCTATATGCAACTGGACCAACTCGTTCGGAGATTTCATACGGCCCAATGAATCTCGGACTCAACTTGCTCTTACGCCCAAATCTGAGTATATTTTTCCAAGGTGAAACTTTAAGAAACACTTTATCTCCCACCTGATACTCAATGTCCTTTCGTTTCAAATCCGCGTACGACTTCTGACGATCTGATGCTGCCTTCAGATTTTCACGAATTATTTTTACTTTCTGCTCAGCATCTTTAATCAAATCAACTCCGAAAATTTTTCTTTCACCGAGCTCGGTCGAAAACAATGGTGTACGGCATTTTCGACCGTACAAATCCTCGTAAGGCGCCATCTTAATGCTTGACTGAAAACTATTGTTGTAAGCGAACTCAATCAAAGGTAGATACCGTTCCCATGAACCACTAAACTCAAGGATGCAGCATCTCAACATATCCTCGAGTATCTGAATTATCCGCTCGGATTGACCATCGGTTTGGGGATGAAAAGCGGTGCTAAAATGCAACTTGGTACCCAAAGCTTCTTGCAATTTCTTCCAAAATCACGAGGTGAATCTCGGATCTCTATCCGACACAATAGAAATGGGCACCCCGTGTAATCTCACAATCTGAGAAACATACAATTCAGCTAGTTTATCCAATGAAAAATCCATACGTACGGGAATAAAATGAGCCGACTTAGTCAGTCTATCAACAACAACCCAAATCGCATCTTTCTTACTTGTCGACAATGGCAACCCAGACACAAAATCCATCGTGACTCGATCCCATTTCCATTCAGGTACCATGATCGGCTGGAGTAAACCCGTAGGCACTTGATGTTCCGCCTTCACTTGCTGACATATTAAACACTTCGAAACAAAATCGAAAATGTCTCGTTTCATACCATGCCACCAAAACTGACGTTTCAGGTCGTTGTACATTTTCGTACCCCCTGGGTGAATTGACATTAGGCTACAATGAGCTTCGTTCAGAATCATCGTAATAAGTTCTGAATTTCTTGGGACACACAAACGACTTCTGAACCTCAAACAATCGCCATCGTCAATTTGAAACTCTGATTCCATGTTCGAAACACATTCAGCCCGTTTTGCAACCAATTCATCATCGACTTTCTGAGCTTCACGAATTTGATGAATCAATAATGGTTTGGCCTTTAATTCAGCTACTAACACATTGTCGGGTAGAACAGACAAGTGTACATTCATCGCTCATAAAGCAAGCAGTGATTTCCGGCTTAAGGCGTCCGCAACCACATTAGCCTTTCCCGGGTGATAATCAATGACAAGCTCATAATCTTTCAACAACTCAAGCCAACGCCTTTGTCGCAGATTCAAGTCTCTTTGAGTCATCAAATATTTGAGACTTTTGTGATCCGAAAATACATGGCACTTCTCACCAAATAAGTAATGTCGCCATATTTTCAAAGCGAATACGATGGCAGCTAATTCGAGATCATGGGTTGGATAATTTTTCTCACGTGGCTTCAGTTGCCTCGACGCATAAGCTACAACTCGACCTTCTTGCATCAATACACAACCCAACCCAAGTAAGGATGCATCACTGTAAATGACGAACTCCTTGCCTGATTCGGGCTGCACTAGTACTGGAGCTTCCGTCAAATGGGTTTTCAATTGATCAAAACTTTTCTGACACCTTTCCATCCATTCAAACTTAACATCTTTCTAAAGTAGCTTCTTTATTGGTGTGGCTACCATCGAGAAACCTTTTACAAACCGTCGGTAGTAACCGGCAAGTCCCAAAAAGCTCCGAACTTCAGTAATATTTCTCGGAGGCTTCCAGTTAAGTATGGCTGAAATTTTGCTCGGATCGACTCGAATGCCCGATGCAGATACCACGTGACCCAGGAAGCTAACCTCTCTTAACCAGAACTCACACTTACTAAACTTAGCATATAACTGCTTATCTCATAAAATCTACAACACTAATATCTGGTGTTCAGCATGCTCGGTTTCATCTCTTGAGTAAACCAAGATGTCATCAATAAACACAACTACAAACCGATCCAAATACGGTCTAAAGATCCGATTCATCAAATCCATAAATACCGCAGGGGCATTAGTGAGCCCAAACGGCATCACTAAGAACTCGTAGTGACCATATCTCGTTCTGAAAGCAGTTTTGGGTATATCCGAATCTCGAATTCGCAACTGATAATAACCTGATCTCAAATCTATCTTTGAAAACACTGAGGCTCCCTTTAGTTGATCAAACAAATCATCAATGCGCGGTATCGGATATTTATTCTTTATTGTCACTTTATTCAGCTGACGATAGTCGATGCACAACCTCATGGTTCCGTCCTTCTTTTTCACAAACAATACTGGTGCACCCCAAGGTGAGAAACTTGGTCGAGCGAAACCTCTATCCGTCAACTCTTGCAACTGAGCTTTCAATTCCTTTAATTCCGTTGGTGCCATACGATACGGAGCTATCAAAATCGGTGTAGTCCCAGGTACAAGCTCGATGCCAAACTCTACCTCCCAAACAGGTGGTAAACCTGGTAATTCTTCGGGAAAAACATCCGGGTAATCACAAACCACTGGCACAGATTCAGGCTTCTTTTCTAACTCTTTGTCATCAAGTACATACGCAAGGTATGCTTCGCACCCCTTTCTTACATATTTCTGAGCCAACATTGATGATATTACAGCTGGCAACCTATTCAATTCAGTAGACTCAAGTCGGATTATCTCGTTATTTACACACCTCAGATCGATGGTTTTTCTTTTGCAATTTACAATTGCATCGTGTACGGTCAACCAATCCATACCGAGGATAACATCAAATTCGTCAAACGGTAAAAGCATCAAATCGGCCAGAAAACAGGAACCTCTGATTTCTAAGGGACATTTCTTACACACTTTGTCGACAAGCACGTAACGACCCAAAGGATTTGACACCCGAATTACAAACTCAGTAGACTCAACAGGTAGAGTCTTACTGGATGCTAAGGTTTCACATATATAAGAATGAGTAGAACCAGGGTCAATCAAAGCAATCACATTAGTATCAAAGAGAGTAAAAGTACCGGTAATAACATCTGGCGAAGAAGCATCCTCGCGTGCGCGAATAGCATAAGCTCTAGCAGGAGCACGAGCCTTAGATCTGGTTGTAGCATCTCTAGATCCTCTCTGACCACCACTAGCTTTGCCCGTATTCCTAGATGGTCTACCCCGAGCAGTAGTAGCACCAGGTTTCCCACTCTGATTTACATTCTGTTCAGACAACCTCGGGCAATCTTTAATAAAGTGGTCAACTGATCCGCACTTGTAACAGGAGCGGTCATGGAATCTACAACTCCCCAAATGCCATTTACCACAATACTGACACTCCGTTCTGTCTCGACGATCATTTCCAACACTGGCGACCGAAGTGACTCGTGCACTCATAGGGGGTCGATCACGATCTCGTCTAGAAAAACCCGAAGTGTCTCTAGATCGGCCCAAATCATCTCTAAATTTCTTCGATGACTGTTGAAAGGGCATCCCTGAAGACCTCTTACGAAACTCCTTTGCTCCCATATCAGCTTTTCTTTTCTCCATACTGAGCTCGCTCGACAAGTACCAAAAATTCTCGGATTTCCAAAATGCCAACATACAGCTTTATGTCATCATTCAGTCCATCCTCGAAACTTTTACACATTACGGCTTCTGAAGAAATGCATTCTCGAGTGTACCGGCTAAGCCTTACAAACTTTCGTTCATAGTCGGTAACCGACATGGAACCTTGTTTAAGTTCAAGAAATTCCTTCCGTTTTTGGTCAATGAATCTCTGACTGATATACTTCTTCCGAAACTCGGTTTGGAAAAACTCCCAAGTTACTTGCTCTTGGGGCACAACAGAAATCAACGTATTCCACCAATAGTAGGCAGAATCACGTAGCAAGAAGATAGTACACTTTAGGCACTCATCGGGTGTGCAAGGTAGCTCATCGAGTACTCGAATAGTGTTTTCCAACCAAAATTCAGCTTGCTCGGCATCATCGCTGTCAGTAGCTTTAAATTTAGTAGCCCTGTGTTTTCGGATTCTGTCAACTGGGGGCTTATTTGACCTTATTTGGTCAGTTACCAGAGGTATTGTAGGTGCGGGGGTGGTATTAGTCGGGAATGGAGGTTGTGGAACAGCCGTATTAGTTCGAATGTATTGGTTAAACCAATCATTCATCACGCTATAAAAAGCTTGCCTAGCCTCATCATTCGGATTGCTAGCAAAAGGTTGAGAGTCCGCCGGCGCTGTCCCTTGTGCGGGAGCAGGCACTACACTCTCAAGATCATCAGCTACCGCTCGGTCGGGATTGGGATCCATTACTATAAATAAACACATTTACAAATGTCAGAAATCACCACACTATCAAATAATCACAAAATGGCATGTATAGCTAGACCCAAACGTATTACGGTAGTCCTAGAATCGACTAAACCGTAGCTCTGATACCAATAAAATTGTAATACCCCGTACCCGAGACCGTTGCCGGAGTCGGACACGACGGGTTAACAGACTTAATTGCCTTATTTTTACAGTCCATTTTAAAAATTTCCAGACTAGCTGGCTAACTGCGTCACCGTCACCTTAAAAATCATATCTTGAGTTCCAAAACTTGAAAATCAGTTTCGTAAATTTTTCCTGAAAGTAGACTCATATATCCATCTACAAATTTTTTTTCTAGAATTTTTTGTCAGGCCAATTAGTACAGTTTATTAGTTAAATTCTCCCCTATTTCAGGGTTTGACTGCTCTGACCTTCATGCATTGCGACTTATATATCTCCCTGTACAGGGCTTCAATACTTATGTCGTTTGTTTATAAAGAAACTAGGCTCGAAAAGGAATCTATACATATATGGCATGACTTCTAACTATCTCTGGTTAATTTATAATGAATTTCCTAAGTCCGAATAGGGAATCCAGAAACCGCTCTGGCCCTGTTTCACGAAAACTTTAAAATCTCATAAAATACTGTTCATATGATCGTTTAATTACTTTCCTATGAAAATAGATTCATCAAGGTTCAATTAAATAATTTATTCACTATTTAATTCCATTCTTAATATTTTTAGTGATTTTTCAAATCCACACCACTGCTACTGTCAGCATCTGTTTTTAAGGTAAACCTTACCTATTTCATGGTTTTCCATGAATCAACTAGAGTTTGTCATACATAGCATCAAAATAACCATAATTAACCATTCCCAATGGCTAATCGTTACCAAACATTTCCATACCTCTCAATGAACAACATACAAGACAATTATATTGCTATGCTCAAAGTGTATATAAGCCATTTTCGCATGGCTATCCAAATTTATACAAAACCAAAGGGTGCATGACCAACAACAAAAAGGGTAGTCCTATACATGCCATTTTCAGAGTTCAACCAAAAGTGTACCAAAAGGGCTTTGATAGTGTGGACGACTTCGACTTTGACAATCCCGAGTCTGATAGCTGACGAACCAAAATCTATAAAACAGAGATTCAAAGAACGGAGTAAGCATTTAATGCTTAGTAAGTTTTGAGCAATAAAATTAGGCACAACTGAAGTATAGCATTCATATAACTAAACGGATAATTTTATATACACATATTCTCAAAAATCAGTCCTACTTCACATTTCCAACCCTTATATTCATATATAAGGGATCAACTTAACCAAAGGCCCGAAAGCTCACTAATCGACTGAGCGGATAATATTTAAACGAAATCACTACTCCAATGCATATACGAAACGTACCTTATCGTTGGGATTTTACGAGCGTATTAATTGAAATTATTACAGCAAGATCGCTCATTCCCAAACCAAGTACCTTCGGGGTTTAGCCGGATATAGCTACTCGCTCAAATGCCTTCGGGACTTAGCCCGGTTATAGTAACTCGCACAATTGCCTTCGGGACTTGGCCCGGTTATAGTAACTCGCACAATTGCCTTCGGGACTTGGCCCGGTTATAGTAACTCGCACAAACGCCTTCGGGACTTAGCCCGGATATAGTAACTCGCACAAATGCCTTCGGGCTTAGCCTGGATATAGTAACTCGCACAAATGCCTTCGGGCTTAGCCCGGTTATCAATCCGAATATCCATGCACATATCAATAAATCATGACACATCAATATTTCATTTTCGTAACTAGAATTCAAACACAAGTCACTTATCAAGCATTATCATTTTCAGCTCAAAAGCTACATACAAAGGGCATGATTTTGATTTGCTTATAACATAATCTAATCGAATCATAATCTAAGTTTCATTACTCGAAAACTTACCTCGGAAGTGGTCGAACGATTTCGGCGGCTATCCGATCACTTTTTCCTTTCCCTTATCCAACTTTGATCCTCTAAGCTCTTGAGCTTAATAAACGAATAAATTTATTCAATTACTTATCCAACTTTACTATATACAAATATCTATTTATTTAGATTCATTTCGAACTAATATTAGGCAACCGATCATATATTCTCCCCATGGCGATATTCAAACATTGTCGCCAAAGAATCACAATTATCGAATGTTTAACTATGATCAGACATATGATATTACCCGTATGTCTTAAGCTAATTGCCGAACCTATTGCCTCAATTTGTGTACATATCAAATATAGTAATCCTTACTTGAACTATTAACCAACCTTATCAATGAACAATTATACTTAAAATACCATATATATATTCATAAGTGCATAGATACTATGTTACCAACAATTATTTCCTTGCTTAGCAGCCGAACCAATATACACATTACTCCATATCTACCCGTCACGTTTACTCTACTTAAACCGAATAAACTTGCACATAAGGTCCTTGGCCGAACCTCACTAAAAACAAGTCAACCAAAATTTTAGTATTCATCTTGTGTATAACCTTATTTACCTTCCAAAAATCACAAAAACATCAAACTCTTAATGTTTATGTACAAGGCCGAATCTTAACATGATCCAACCTCCAACTCATTCATTTCAATCACTCACACGGCATTTGTTCAATTCTTTAGACAAATCTATGTTTGGCCATTGTACTCATGAGCATTAAAATTTATAATTTGACTACTTAAACCCTTCTCTTCAACAATTCTTCATAAAACATAAAGATTATAACCCAATCTCATCCTTTAATAACTAAAACCGAATGCTCAAGCCATCACCAAGATTTCGAAATTTTTGCCATGGGTTGTGTAAGAAATTAGCTAATTAACTAGAAACAAGTTTAAAATTTAAGAATCTAACACAACATACTAACCTCCTCTTAAGCTCAAGGTGACCGAAACCTCTCTTCTTCCTTTCTTCAATTCGGCCAAGAAGAACCAAAGAATGAAGCTTTTTTTTCTTTCAATTCACGGCAATGAAGGGGGCAACCACACACATTTTTTTTTGTTTCTCCTCCTACTAACACTAATATTTTATTGCCCATGTTCTTTATTTTATTATTCCTAACATAAGCATTAACATAACATGTTTATGACATGTTTTGCCCATAACATTTTGTCCACCCTCCTTGTCATGGCCGGCCACTTACTAATTAAGGGGGAAATTGACATGCAAGTCCACCCTTTTGATCTCATGCACTAATAGATCCTTATAGATCGACCTATCACATTTCAAAAGTGTCACACGTAAGTCCTATTAGCTAAATTCACATGCAATTGACTAAATCGAAGCTTAAAACTTTCACACATTCATATTCACATATTTTAGACAATAATCATTATATTCAAATGATTTGGTGACTCGGTTTAGCGGTCCTGAAACCGCTTTTCGACTAGGGTCACTTTAGGGCTGTCACAACATGATAATTCATCAAATATCATGATGGGATTCTCGAGCCAAAACTCTGTCCTTTTGGGATCATCATCTATACTAGCTTAAAACTCTTCTGCTCCTTATTTCTAAATCTTATCAACCGGAGGTCTATTTAGTCTCACGAAGTCCATACCTTGGGGTTAAGCGTTCGAGTTCGTTCGAATGAACTTCGTATACCAGACATTCATCATATGGAGAAAGGCTTCCCTAGCCTCATCTCCTCCTCCCTGACTCAGTCACGGGTCTACTCTCAACTGACGCTGCCCCTCGAGTGGGAGCCGGTGCATTACTTTCTACATCATCAGCTTCAGCTCTATTGGGATCCATTACTATGTGAAAACACAATTTAAAAAAAGGGTAGGAGTTGTCACACTATCATAATTCATTTATGGAATGTATAGCTAGACTTGTACAAATGCTATATTAGTCCGAGAATTGATTAAATCGTAGCTCTGATACCATTAAATGTAACACCCCTTGCCCGTCTTTGACGCCGGGATAGGATACGAGGCATTACTGGACTTAATCACAACCAACATACAAAATCGGGCCATAAAATTTCGTTCAAATTAAATCCATTCATACATATGTAAATTGTCCCTTATATGGGCCTACAAGGCCCAAAATATACATTGGATGTGGTTCAGGACTAAATCGAGAAGTTTAAAAAACTTTGGGAAAACTTAGAAAATTTTCTTGAAACAAGGTCACATACACGTGTGAGTAGGCCGTGTGGTCACACACGCCCGTGTCCTCAGCCCAGTAACTCTCTACTTATAATGTCATTAATACAATTAGGGTCACATGGCCAAGTCATACACCTGTGTGACTTGGCCGTGTGGTGAATTAAATTCCAAAAATTAAGTGCAGGCTTCACACGGCTTGGGCACACGACCATGTCCTGCGGCCGTGTCCGTCATACGTCTGAGACACATGGCCATGTCTCTGCCCATGTATTTACTACTGAGCATTTTGTTTTGCATTTAATAGGGTGTAGGGGACACACGGCCAGAGCACATGCCCATAGGGTAGACACACGGCATAGGCATACGCCTGTGTACCTACCCGTGTGAACAACTTTGAGGCTATATTCCAAGCCTTTTGTCTCCCTTAATGACACATGCACACTTACACATTCATAATTATGGCTCATGCAAGTCAACTACTTATTAATTTATACTTGCTTAAGACTTCATATTTTATTTAGACCAAGCTTACCAAATTCACATGCAATATGAAACATCAATTGACTTCCATTTCATACATTCGTGCCCTAGTTGTTATTATGCCATTTACTCATATTTCCATCATCAAGCATCCACGGTCATATCCATAATTCACCCATGCCAAATGAATTTAACTACAACATGAGTGAACATAGCACATGGATGCATATATGAATAGGGTTACATCTTCATAATTAATATGAGTCATATCTCATGGCTATATACAAAATGAGTCATATCTCAAGTTTTGGTTGCCTATAAATGTATTGAAATGGTATGAAATGATGTGGTTTTGGTTTGCTTGAGGAGGGTGTGAACTGTGACTTAAACCAAGCCTATTTGCACCCTACACGATTGAGCACACGGGCATGTGACTCGACCGTGTGTCTACTATAACTTAATTAAACAAGTCAGTGAGTTACATAGCTTTGACACAAGGGCGTGTCTGCTAGCCGTGTGTGACACATGGGCTGGCCCATGGGTGTGTGGCCGGCCGTGTGACCCAAGTCAGTATACCCTTCAAATTTCACACGGCTAAGGCACACGGGCGTGTCTCCAGTCGTGTGATGCAAGTCAGTATGTATGCCCTATTTTCATACGGCTTATGACATGGGCGTCTCTGGTGGCCGTGTGAGGCACACGGCTTGTTCACACGGGCATGTGATCCTTGTATGCATGAAAATTTTATAAGTTTTCCAAAATTTTCATATGTTATAGGTTTAGTCCTGAACCTCTTCCAGGCATGTTTTAAGGTCTTTTATAGCCTTATAAGGGACAATGTGAATATGTTGGATTGATGTTTATGTATTAATGTATTCTTGGATGAGAACTGTATATGTTGTGATTTGATAGGTAATGCTTGTAACCCTATTCCGGCGATGGATACGGGTTAGGGGTGTTACAACACGGGCGTGTGAGGCCATTTCGAGAGTTACATGACCTGGCACATGGGCATGTGGCTTGGCCGTGTGACCCAAGTCAGAGAGTTACATGGGCACAGACACAAGCTGTGACATGACCGTGTGTCTCTACTTTGCATGTCCACACGACTTGAGACACAAGCGTGTGTCTTAGCCGTGTGAGTCACACGGCCTGGCAACACGACCGTGTGACCCCTGCAGTGTGAATTTTTTATCTTTTCCTATGAAGTTCTAAATGTGTTCGATTTAGTCCCTGAATCATTTCTAATGTGTTTTTAAGGCCTCGAGGGCTTAATTAAGGGACAATATGCACATATTTGAACAGATGTTGCTATGATTATGAAATGTTTGGAAATGATTGATTTTAAGTTATGTTTTTACGGTAATGCTCTGCAACCCTACTCCGACGACAGATGTGGGTTAGGGGTGTTACATTCAATGGTATCAAAGGTATCATTTAGTCAATTTTCAGACTTAACGTAGTGTGTACGAGTCTGGAAATGCATGCCCTTATACAAACTGTGATAGTGTGATAACTCCTAACTCATTTTGAATTATGCTTTAATATAGAAATGACATCTAACTGAGTCGACTCTGATGAAGTTGAAATTAACGCGCAAGCCTCAGTTCACGGAGCAGCGTCGAGTGGCACTAGGCCCGTATCTGAGGGATGGAGAGGAAAGGCTAAGGAAGCCTTCTTCCATATGATGAATGAATGGTTTTCAGAGTTCATACGAACGAACTCGATGGCTCAATGATCTCTACCCCCACCTCTTCCGCAACCTATCCTCGTAGTTCCTCAGGGTTTGGAACCAATGCGAGTTAATAAGCCACTTGTTAATAAAATTTGTAAATATGAGGCTGAAGAGTTTAGAGCTACAGCTAAAGATGACCCAGAGAACGCTAACTTCTGGTTGGAGAACATGATCAGGGTTTTTTATGAATTATCTTGTACACTAGAAGAATGTGTAAAATATGTCATTTCCCTGTTGAAAGATTCAGCTTATCAGTGGTGGGACACTTTGGTATTACTGGTACCGACAGAGTGAGTCGAGTGGGGATTTTTCCAAACTGAGTTCCAAAAGAAGTATAGAAGTTAGAGATTTCTTGATCAGAAACGCAAAGAGTTTCTCGAGCTTAAACAAGGTCGAATGATAGTGTTTGAGTATGAGAGGAAATTTGTTTTGAGCAAGTATGCCCAATAATGTATACCAGTCAAAGTTGCTATGTGTAAACGATTTGAAAATGGGTTAAATGAAGACATAAAATTGTTAATCGGGATACATGAATTGAAAGAATTTGTTATTTTAGTTGATCGAGCGCATAAAGCTGAAGAGCTTAGCAAAGAAAAGAGAAAATCTAATTATGAAGCTCGAGATTTGAGAAACAGATCATCAGGAAATTCATATTAGTCATCATTGAAGAAGTCGTGTAACACCCCCAATCCGTAACCGTCTCTGGAATAGATTAAGAGGCATTACCGAACTTATAACTCAGTTTAAAACAATCATATTTCAAATACCATCTCATTTAAATAATATAAGTCATTTATATTCAATATGAACTTAAAATGAGCATACAAAGTCTAAATCATGCATTCGAGACAAAATTGATAACATATGAAAGTTTCAAAACTTAGATAAAATTTCAACTTTTCAAAGGTCACACGCCCGTGTGAATAGGTCGTGTGCCTTACATGGCATTAGACACGCCAGTGTGTCTAAGCCGTGGCAAAACAGAGCATAGATACTGACTTGTCCATACAGCCTCAAGACATTCTCGTGTGCCAAGTCATGTGAAAATTAGAGAGGCTACTAACTTGGCCACACGGTCGACCACACGCCCGTGTGCTAGCCCATATGAGACACACAACCAATAGACACGCCCGTGTGTCTAGGCCGTGTCAAAACTGGAGGGTATACTGACTTTAATTCGTAGGGTACCCTAGGGGACACACGATCGTGTAACGTGACCGTGTGTCACACATAGCTGAGACACAAGCCTGTGTCTCTGCCCGTGTGGACAAAAATAAGCCATTTGAATAGCCAACTTGCCACCCCAATTGGGTCAAACCTACAAGCACCAAACTAAACATATTTGCACAAAATTTATAACTAATTCATAACCAAAACATAAGCCATTCATGAAATATCATTTCCAACCACATTCCCAACTCAATTTATCAACTAAATCATAACAAGTCTAAACTAAAATCATACCAAAACATATGTTTCAATACATCATTCAATCTCATGCTCAAAACTTACCAAAACTTATCAACATTGACCTTTTCTTTTGGTCATTCAAAACATACTGTATAATATTCCCAACCATAAGTTTAAACACAAGCTAGCCATATCACATGGCTAAATATATACATCACAAAACATAATCCAAACACTTCTAGCCTGTATATGCCATACTTCAATATATACATTTCAAAAGTACCAAAACAAGGTTCGATAGTGTGGTGACAATCCTTGACGATCCATGAGCTCATAGTAGCTTCGATATTTATAAAATAATGAAAACACACACAAAGTAAGCTTTCAAAAGCATAGTAAGCTCGTACTGAATATAACCAACATTTTATATAATACAAAACATCATCATCTAATAGACACTTAGTAGTTCTCAAATCATTTATCAATTCAATTCTATCAAAAATTAATATGTTCATACTAACTTATCGAGCTTTATACACACAGTATCATCTACCACATAGATTTTGTACATACCTGAACTTTCTTGTATTTATTCATTTTCATTCTTACCTCCCATTCAAATACATTAACTCTTTCCGAAGTCTTTTCACGCTTTAAGAATTCACACACTTAGTGCTTTAATTATTACCCGAAGCTAAAATGATCCCGCACACTTAGTGCAAATAGCCGTAGCTACCTCAGTATCTCACACTTAGTGCCTCATATAGCCAAAGCTATTCCACTTCGCACACTTAGAGCTATTTATAACCGCAACTATTTCAAATTGCACACTTAGTGCCGAATACTTCGATTTATCCACTTACACAAACCATAGTAAAACATCTATATAATTCATGCATCTTCAGGGCATTAAAAGATGACTATAATATCATTTATTCCGTACGAACTTACCTCGTATTTAGAATGCCTGACTCAAATTATTTACTCTATAACCTTCGACTTTCCTCGGTTTAAATCCAAATTCCTCTTTTCTTGATTTTAATTAAGGAAATCAATGGCCGAATGAAATGAAGCTTAATTTTTGGTAGAAAAAGATGAATAAAAATGGCCACATTTTGATTTGTTTTGATTAATATTAACATATTAATCAATTTCCCATTTTCCCTTATTTTATAACATAATTAAACCATTAACAAATGTCCATTTATGTCCATTAATCGTGTCAATGGGCTAATAACCACATAAGGACCCTTGCTTTATAAAGCCATGACAAATAGATATGTTTACAATATAGGAAGCTACTTTTGCATTTTATGCAATTAGGTCCTTTCTATCTAATTGAACATACAAACAAATAATTTTTCATACAAAACTTTCACACATGCAAATTCACAAACCATAAGCACGGAAAGTAATATTTAAAATATTTTTTGAATCGAATTTATTGTCTCGAGACCACTTTTTTGACTAGGGTCTAAACTAGACTGTTACAAGTCAGAAGAACATCATAACCGTTCTACAGCTTTAGTGGGATATTCTAGTAGAGATAAAGGTAAACAACATGTGAGCTCAAAACCTCAAGTTATGTTTGTTGCAAGCGTAGGCAGTTTCAAGGGCAATAAGCCCGGTTGTCAACAGTGTGGACGATGATATTTTGGTGAGTGTAAGATGAAAGTCGAGGCGTGTTTCAAATGTGGTTCATATGAACTTTTTATCAGAGATTTTCTTGAGAGGTACAAAAAGGAACAAGCTCAGACTGTTTGACCGAGTAACATAGCTACGAGAGGGAGACCACCAAGGAACCCTGGAAATGTGGGTAACAATCGTAGTGGGACTAAAGTCTTTGCTGTGAGATCTGAGGCATGAGAACCAGCAAGAGCTTATGTGATCCGTGCACAAGAGGAAGCTTTTGAGCCAAATGTTATTATTAGTAAATTTTCTATCTTTGATACTGATGTTACTGCTTTAATTGATTCGGGATCAACATATTCATAAGTATGCACAAATGTAATGTCAAGTAAGAATTTACCTGTTAAGTCCACTAAATTTGTGGTTAAAGTAACGAAACCCCTAGGTTAGTATGTTCTAGTTGATAAGATTTGTAAAAACTGTCCTTCAATGATTTGGGGTTGTAACTTTTCGTGGGATTTGATCTTGTTGCCATTTGATGAGTTTGACGAGAAACTAAAGAAAAAGTTAAAGTTATTTGAGACAGTCTAAAGTAGCTTCAGATTGGTAGAAATTATATGCAGATTTAAAATGTAAAGACATTGAATTTCAAGTTGGTGGTAACGTTTTCTTAAAAGTCTCACCTTGGAAGAAAGTCCTTCGGTTCGATCATAAAGGGAAGCTAAGTCCGCGATTTACCGGGCCGTATGGAATTATCAAAAAAATCAGACTAGTAGCTTACAGATTAGCTTTGCTGTCAGAGTTAGAAAAGATTCATAATGTGTTTCACGTATTTATGCTATGATGGTATCGATCAAACCCTTCACATGTTATCTCACCTATTGATGTTGAGATTCAGCCTAATATGACGTATAACGAAGAACCGATTAGAATTCTAGCTAGAGAGGTTAAAGAATTGAGAAATAAAAACATAGATTTAGTGAAAGTCCTTTGGGAATGAAACAGTTTAGAGGAGGCCACCTGGGAACTAGAAGAAGTTATGAAATTGCAATAGCCGAACCTCTTTTTTGGTAAGATTTTCAGGGACGGAAATTCCTTTAGGGGGAGAGTTGTAATAACCTGTTTTCAGTGAAACCAGGATAGTGGTTTTGGGACAAAAAATCTAATGTGAGAATATTTCTTTTATTATTATTTTAATGTCTACAAAATATTAGTAAGGTCATATAAGAATTTAGTTAAGAAATTTCGACGTTGCATGTTTAGTTAAGTAAAAAGGACTAAACTGTAAAAGATGCAAAATTTGAGTTCTATAAGTTAAAGGTACTAAATGGTATGAAATTAAATGGTTAAACGATTGAAGTGGTAATTATACCATTTTTATTTTGAGTGGACAAATATGGACATTAATTAGGTGCTTTTATATGTTAATTATAAGGTTATGTAAGTATATTGATAAATATGCTAAGTAAAAAGAATAAAAGAAAAAGCTATCATCTTCCTTAATGACATATTCCACCAAAATTTAACCTAAGAAACACCATTTTTAACATCTCAAGCATTCAGTCATCTCTTCATCTTGCATTTAAGTATTTTTCATTCTGTTTTTAATAATTTCTCTATTTTTGAAGTCATTGTAGCTTAATTTAGCTAGCCCAAGGACTAATTTGCAAAATTGTTAAAAGGTTAGGGTTTTTCCATGGATGTGTTCATGTGATTTTTGATGTTTAATTGAAGAAAATGCATCTTTGTTGATAAATGAACAACTTTTGTAAAGTGAATTTTGTTGAAAATTTTTAAATATGAATGTATTTGTAAAATGTGTAAAATACATGATGAAAATTGTGAAATTATGAATTTTATGAGTTGCTATGGACCTATATTGAATTCGACTAGCTTGGGTGGGGACAAAATTGCATGAATTTCAATTTACAAGCTTAAGGACTAATTTGTAAGGGAATCAAAAAAGTATGAATTTTCGATTGAATTGAATAGAATGAATATTGAATGAACTGAATTTTCTTATCTAGATCAAGTTAAGCCTCGTACGGATTTAGATCGAGGGAACGATAAAGTGTCGGACTAGTCGATCCTATTTCATAATTTTTGTGATTGAGGTAAGTTCGTATGTTTAAATAGCGTTTTGATGTATTTGATTTAAATGCTATTACATTAATTATCATATTATGCTTCGACGAAAAATCCAACGAAGTTACGATGACTATCGAGCGTTGTCTAAACCTTAGGAATATATAAGATACAATTTATTATAAAATTAAGTAAAATTCAACATGTTCATAATTTAAGTACAATTTAATTATTTTATAAAAATTATATATTTTTCGATAAGAATTTTATTGAAACTACATGAATTTGAGTTAAAAAAGGCATGAAAAATTGTGTATATTTTTCATGTTTCTAATATCGTAAATAAAATCCTATTACATTCCATTTATAACCGTTAACCAAATGAACCAAAATGGATAGTGTGATGGTGCTCCAATGAGATTCCAACTGATCGAGCTTCCAATGATCTACAAGTAGAGAAAAATAACCATGTAAGAAACTAATGCTTAGTAAGTTTTATAAAGAAAACTTAACTTACCGAACATTTTAAGTTAAACAACCAAGCATAATTTCCTTATGTCATAAGTCAACTTTCCTTTACTATACACACCACCTCATAAGGTTAGTTGGTGTAACGTTGTATATATAATTCCAATCAAAACATAGATAAAACATAACTAACATTTCACTTTCAAGATTCACCGCTCATATATATTGTCACGCCCTAGATTTTATTTATTTTTTTGCGCTAGTTTATGTCTCAAGGAGTTAAATAGCTTAGTAGGTAAGTGTGTGATTTGTTTTGAAAATGTCCCAAGTTGGAGCCCAAACAAGCACACCTTTTTAATTAAATTTTTGACAATTTGAGCCAAATATGAACACCCTTGCCATCCAACTCTTGTTGCCATACTAGGGAAGATTATTTCCTTGATTACAACGTCAACCTTCCCAAAGTTCTGTTCTTTTTCACTCCCATGATCCACTTTCGGTGCCATTATTCCCTTAACTTGATAAAACCTTTCCCTTTCCTTACCTTGGCCAGCTATGTACCTAGACATCTCATTTTCACTTTTTTTTTCATTTTTTTCTCCTCCTCTCCTTTAGTCGCCCTCCTCTTTGCTCCTCCCATTTTCTTTCTTTTTTCTTCCTTTTCACCACCTTGGACACCCTTTTATCCCCATTTCCCCTCCACTCCCACACAACACTAGGCTGTCACACATCCATCGCACCACCACCTCTCCCTTGTCGCCATCGCCGCTCACGCCATCACCGTTGGCCACCACAAAAATTCTCCATTTTTCTTTATTTCTCCTCCTCTACTCATAACCAAATTTTTTGAGCATCCAATTTTGATTTTTGTTTATTAAAGGGTTACTTCCCATTCTATTTTCTATTTTCCATTTTACATCTTATTATTTTCTGATAGTGCCAAATCCCCTTCTTTAATTGGTTCATAGTAGGAAATTGTGAAGCCCCTATCTTTGCAATTTTATGTAAGTGTAGAAGATCCTACGTTCATGATATTCTCTCGTGCTTTTATTTTTGATTTGGATGATACTAACAGTTTGATTTATCATGCTTTTGTGAAGTGAAGTGTAACACCCCTAACCCGTTTCAGTCGCCGAATTGGGGTTACAGAGTATTACCAACTAAGCAGAAAACATTTAACATCATAACACTAAATAAATTGATATCATTCAAAACATATCAAACATATGCATTTAGTCCCTAAATCGAGCTTTTGTGGCCCTAAAAATAGCTTAGAAACAATTCGGGAATAATTTGAAACAAAATAAAATTTTTAAGAAAAAGTTGCAAAAATGTGAAAACAGTGGTCACACAGCCGTGTGACAACTCTGGGGCCATGTAACAATCGAACAAGGGACACACGACCATGTCCTAGCCCGTGTCCTCACCCATGTAACTCATTGAGTAGGGTCACTGGTTGTGTTGCAGGCCATGTGTTAGGCTGTGTAACTCACTAACTTAAAACACTAGGGTTTTACAAATGACACAAGACCGTGTAGCCAGGCCGTGTGTGTCACACGGCTGTGTGACAGCCTGTGTGATCCCAAAATTGACCTAAAATCAAGCCATTTCAAGATCAAACCATATCTAACTATTCATTCCATTTGAGCACACATCCAAGGGATTTAAACATCATTCAAACACACTTAAATCTACCATTTCAAACATCCTAATTTATACAACCAATATGCCATTCATTGACGCCACACTTATACCAAAACATAAATAACCAAATCAAGTCAAGATAACCATACCTTAAGCACAAAACCTAGTTCATTTATCTATAAAAAGACATATCAAATGACCATTCACAGGCCATCAAAAAAACATACCAAAAGGGTCTCATATACAAGCACTTACAAGTGACCAAAATGACACAACTTGGTAAGGCATTAAACTTCATCAAACCAAACATAACTTCAAAAGCATAAACATGCCAAAACATCCATTACACATTCTAGAAATACCATTACAAAGATCCTATACATGCCAATATTAACCTTGGCCAAAATACTCAAAAACTACTAAAATGCTTGCTGGATAGTGTGATAGGTCTCCGACGAGCTTCCAATTATCTATAAAATAAAGAAAAGTAACTATGTAAGCAATGAGTGCTTAGTAAGTTAGTATAAACTTAAACATAACTTACTATTTCATTAGCACAATTCATATATTAAGCATAATATCATTACCAATACCATAAGCTTAGTAAAAGCCTATACAAACATCATCAAACCCATAAGTTAGTAAGCTCATCCATGATAAATATGAACTTAACCATAATATAAGTAGATTTTCATATGCACATCATATATTACAATAGCCTTTTCATATATTATGATTCAATATAACATTGTGTACTTATCATGCCATTCCTTTTCTTACCCGTTGAACCATCTAGAATTACCTCGGATACTTGAGAATGCTCACACATAGTGTGCCTTTCCATATAACCGTAAAATTTCCTTTTCAATAGTGCTTACACGAGCTATGGGTTGGAATGTTAGCTACACGATGATGTTCACATGAGCTATGGAGAATCCATAAGAAATATAGGACCTCAGCCATTAGTAGGACATTTAAGACCAGTACCCGAAACATGAAATCCCTAAATACATGACATTTGTATCATAAGAACTCTTAAGGTTCAAATGGGATTCATTATTCGTCAGTTATTCAAACATCGATACATATGCAATTTCAAGTCCGTTTATATTAACATAGCATAGTAAATAATCAATTAGGCTATCAATAATATGGTCATAATTCATACGAACTTACCTTAATACTTTGGTCTTAGAAGTAGAATCGAACACTAATTCGAAGCTTTAACGTTTCCTCGATTTAAGTCTGATTGTCGTTTATCTTGATCTAAATAAATAATTTCATTCAATTAAGTACTTCTAGTATTCAATTTAATCGTAATTCATGTTTATGTAAAATTACAAAATTACCCTAACATTTTAAGTTTTCACAATTTAGTCCTTAAGCTCATAATTTGAAATTTAACCATTTTAATCTAAATCCACATTAACCAAAGCTGCAAGGGACCTTTGAACAACTCATAATTATCAACAATTCACAATAAAACCCATGAATTTTCACTTTTAACAATTTAATCCCTATTTCAAAATTCATCAAAAATCACTTAACTAAAGCTAATAATCTATCAACTAACATTAAAAAAATATTAAAAAAATCATGAAAAGTCCCTCAACCTTGAACAATTTTGCAAATTAACCCCCGGGCTAGCTAGATTAAGCTAAAACTAACTCAAAAACATAAAAATCATTAAAAACGAGGCTTGAATTCACTTACATGCATAAAAAGAAGCTTGGCCAAATATTTTTTCTTTTCTAATGGCTATTTTAGGGTTTGAAACAAAAAAGAAGAAGATATCATCTTTATTTTGTGTTTTATTTACTTAAAATTTCTTTTATTTACCAATTTATTACTTTAACCTTATTATTAACCAAAAAGTTTAATTAAACCTATCCATAAACATCTACTAACTTTAAATAAGGTATATTTACCACTTAAGTCTATTAGCTTTCCTTTTCATAGCCATTTAATCCTTTTTAACTAAGAGAATTCAACTTTTACATCTTTTACGATTTAGTCCTTTTCACCTAATTAACTATTTGAACTTTAAAATTTCTTAATGAAACTTTAATACAACATTAAAATAATTCGTAGAAATTAAATAAATATTAATAATAACTCACTCGTTGAAATTATGGTCCCAAAACCAATGTTTCTAACACCACTAAAAAGGAGTTGTTACAACTATCCCCCTAAAGGAATTTTCATCCTTAAAAAATCTTACCAGAAAATAGGTTCGGGTATTGCACTTTCATCACTTCTTCCGGTTCCTAGGTTGCTTCCTTGACTCTATGACATTGCCAAAAAACCTTAACTAAAACTATACATTTATTTTTTAGCTCTTTAACTTCTCGAGCTAAAATTCTGATCGGTTCTTCACTGTACAACACATCTGGCTGAATCTCAACATCAACTGGTGAAACTACATGTGAAGGGTTTGACCAATACTTTCGTAACATCAATACATGAAATACATTATGTATTTTCTCTAAATCTGACAGTAAAGCGAAACGATAAGCCACTGGCCCAATCCCTTGGATGATCTTATATGACCCGATGAATCGTGGACTAAGGTTTCCTTTTTGGCTAAAATGGAAAACTTTTCTCTAAGGCGATACTTTTAAAAACACTCTGTCCCCGACTTGAAATTTAATATCTCTTCTTTTCAAATCTTTATAAGATTTCTGACGATCAGAAGTATCTTTCAAACTATCATGTATTACTTTGACCTTTTCTTCGGTTTCTCGAATCAAATCAACACTGAATAGCTTTTTCTCACTCAATTCAATCTAGTATAATGGAGTTCTACATTTCCAATCATACAAAGCTTCATATGAAGCCAATTTAATACTCGTCTGATAACTATTATTGTAGGCAAATTCAACCAACGAAAGAAATTTCTCCCAGCTGCCTTCGAACTCTAAAATACAACAACAGAGCATATCTTCAAGTACCTGTATCACTCGCTCAGACTGACCAAAGCCTGTGGATGAAATGATGTACTGAAATACAGTCAAGTAGCTAGAGCTTCATGTAATTTACTCCGAAACTGAGAAGTGAACTGTGGATCTCTATTAGAGATAATAGACACTGGGACACCCTATAGCCTAACAATATCAGAGACGTACAGTTCTGCCAACTTCTCAAGTGAGTAATCTGTACGTAATGGAATGAAATGTGTAGATTTAGTCAAACGATCCATAATAACCCAGATAACATCTTTCTTCTGTGGAGACAAAGGCGATCACAATACAAAATCCATCGTAACTATAATAGCCTGATTTTGGGTCTAGTTGGAACAGTGGTTTCAGGACCACAAATCTGACATAGTAAAGTTCACTTTTGTTATATTTTTATAGTCTACAATTTCACGGAGAAATTTCATGAAAATTTTGTTTGAAAATTTCGACGTTTGGGCACTCAATTTAGTCAAAAGGACTAAATTGTAAAAAAGGGAAAAAGTGTAGTTCTACATGTTAGAGGTGTTTGATTGTTATGAATTTTAAATTGGAGGTTCTTAAAAGGTAATTAGACCATTGATTAAGTTTTTGGACAAAAATGGACATGAAATAGGTGACATAGAATATTTTAAGTTAAGGGCATTTTAGTAATTTAGTAATTAAATGAATTAAAAAGCCAAATTAAAAGCAAATTTTTGCTCATCTTCAACCCCTTGGCCAACTTTCACATGAGGAAGACATAGATAGGGTTTTTCAAGCTTCCAAGCTCGATTGTAAGTCTGTTTTAGCCCCATTTTTACTGTTCTTAACATTTTTGAGATCCTTGTAGCTCGGCTTAGCTATTTCCACCATTATTTTGAGCTAGGGTTTGTGTTTAAAAATTTACCCATGGAGACATGCACGCGTTTGATGTTTTATGGAAGAATATGAAAGTTTGGGGTGTGATAAACAACTTTTACTAAGTGATTTTTGATGAAATTGCATAAAATGACCTATTTGTAAAAGTTGTAAAATTATGTGTAGAAAATGTGATTTAGTGAAATATGTGAGCTACTATAAGAGGGAATTTGAATCGGCTAGGCTTAGGATTTGAGAAAAATAAGTGCTTTTCATCTTACGAGCCTAGGGGTAAAATTGTAAATATGTACTTTAGGGGCAAAAATGTAATTTTTCTATAATGTGATTTTTGGACTAAATTGAATAATGTGAGTATTAAATGAGTTAAATGTGTTATTATAGATCAAGAAAAATAGGGAATTTACCTTGATCGGGGAAAAGAAAAGGACCGAGGTAAGTTTGTATGAACATAATGCATTGTTTTTACTTACGTTATCACATTTTATTATGTTTTATGAAATGTTGCTGAATATTGAATGAAATTGACAAGTATTGAAAAGTGAGAAACTTCTCGGTTGAACATTAGGAACAGAATAGGATACAAGTGACACGTCACTAGTGACTCAAGTGTGGTACTATGTGAAGGCCACTTTGAGAAGAGATAGCTTGGTCACAAGTTTGGTACTATGTGAAGGCCACTTTGTGAAGAAATATAGCTTTGGTCACAAGTGTGGTACTATGTGAAGGCCACTTTGTGAAGAAGGTAGCTTTGACTACAAGGATGGTACTATGTGCAGGCCACCGGGTATCCGTTATTATTCAGATGTGTTCAACAAGAAATGACTAGGTGTAATTGAATGTGAATATGTGATGAATAAGTGCAGGTATGTGTGTGTAAGCTTGTGAGAAATGTGCTTGATATGTGATCAAACATTGGTAAGATTGGTATGGAGTAAGTGTTACAATGAAAGTTACTACAAAGAAAACATGAAAGAGTGAAATTTAGTAATAAAATAGTGTTGAACAGCAACAGTTGTGTGACTATTAAAAATCACAAAAAATGGTAGAAATCGAATTAGAGGTTGAATAAGATATGAAATTAAATATTATTGAGTCTATTTTCATATAAAGGAAACGGTGTAAGCAAAATAATTTCATATTATGAGATATTTAGATTTTTGTGAGACAGAGTCAGAATGATTTCAAAATCCCTTATTCTGATTTGGGAAAATCATTAAAAATTGTAAAAAAAATAATTATGGGTTATAATTTATATTCATAAAATACTTAATGATTTTATATTGGATAGAAATAAACAAAAACATCATCCGAATCCCGTATGAGGAGATAATTAATTTTTATTGAAGAGGGGTCGGAATTATCAGATAGTGAAACAGGGGTGACTTTGAAGAATAAACTATACTTATTGGTTAATCCAAAAATTCTAAAAATTTTATGGTAAGAATATATGCGAGTCTAGTTGTTGGAAAAATTAGCTAATCTTGATTTGGTGTTCTATAGCTCTAGATATAAATTATTTAGTGACTGTGACTAGAATAGATAACTTGTTTCAAACTTGTGTAAATAGTGGATCTATGTGTAGTTATGATTGTATTATTTTGAAAACATATTTTGAGGATTTATAAAAGCATGTTAATCATTTGTTTATTATTTACATACCTACTCAGTCATCATTTGGAAGAAGGCTTGCTTAGCCTCTCCTCCCTGACTACTAGAAATAGGTCTAGAATCGGCCAGCACTACCCCTTGAGTTGGAGCGGGCGCATTGCTTTCCACATCGTCAGCTATGGATCGTTCGAGATCTATTTTCTATATAAAAACACATTTTAACAATCAGGAATCATCACACTATCATAATTCATCTCACTATGTTAGTCTTAGAATCGACTAAACCATAGCTCTGATACCAATTAAATGTAACACCCTTAACCCGTATCTATGGCCGGATTAGGGTTACAAGGCATTACTAGATATTACACATCATTCACATATATTTATGCAATTGTCATCTTAAACTATTCTCAAACATTGACGTTGTCCCTTATAAGGTTCTAAAAGACCTTAAAACATGTATAAAAGCTTTCGGAAAGCTTTTGGACATTTAGAAAAATTATACAATCATAGGTCACACACCTGTGTGAACAGGTCATGTGACTCACAAGGTTATCAAACAGGCTAGTGTCATAGGCCGTGTGAAAACAGGACATACATACTGACTTGTACCACACGGCCAGAGACATGCCCGTCTACCTTGGCCGTGGTCGAAACTGACTTGGGTCACACGGCTAACCACATGTCCGCGTGTCTAGCCCGTGTACTCTTTGAAATGGCCACACACACCCATGTGCCAAGGCTATGTGCCTCACATGGCCACACCCGTGTGTGTAGGCTGTGCTCGAGACTGACTTTAAATTGTAGGACTACCCTAGGGAACACATCGCTGTGTAACATGACCGTGTGTCGCACACGATTGAGACACATGCCCGTGTCTCTACTTGTGTGGATAAAAATAAGCTATTTGCAAAGCCAATTTGTCACCCTTTTCTCATTCACACAATTCAACTGTAATGGTACCATTTCAAGATATTTATGAGCAACAAAAATCAACCAATTCATACATATTCCATACCATTTATACACATTCATTTCAAATACTTCATTCCACACCCAAACCATACTAAAACAATTATACCAAAACAAGCAAACATATAAAGCATTACAAGCATCATCTATAACACTTATCAAGCACATAAGTTCAGCCAAATTAAATGACTAAAAACATACCAACATTTACATCATTAACAAGCCATATCACATGGTTAACATTATAGCTCAAAACATACCAAATAGGTAGTAGGCTATACATGCCATATTCCATATATATACAAAGCTTCAAAAGTACCAACGATTTTATTCGATAGTGCGATGATGGCTCCTGATGATCCTCGATCTCCGAGCTAGCTTCGATACTCTATGAAACAAAGACAAATGCCACAGAGTAAGCTTCATAGCTTATTAAGTTCATACCAAAAATTACTTAACAATTCATATTATCTAAATTATCAGTTAATAGAAACTTAGTAGTTTTCATATCACATTCAATTCTAATCCATAACCATTTATCATGTATATACCATTTCATCAAGCTTCATACACTTAGTAACAACTACCACATAGGTATCATACGTACCTATATTTTCCCGTATTTTTTTTATTTCATCTCACCTCTTGGTTCGATACGTTAAATCATTTGGTAATCTTTCAATGCTTTAAGAACTCGCACACTTAGTGCATAAATTTTTTTTAGCCGAAGCTATAACGATATCGCACACTTAGTACCATCACATTGAATCAAAGTTATCATGGCATCGTACACTTAGTGCCACATAGAACCGAAGCTATTTTAATTTGTACACTAAGTGCTGTATATAGCCGAAGCTATCTTGAAACGCACACTAAGTGCCAAACATAGTAGACTAGTCGTCGTACTCAGTTGTAGTCACAAACATACAATTTATGCATTATCAAAGCATTAAAAACATAATTGTAACAAAGTTTATCACGTACGAACATACCTCGTACTAGGAATGGACGAATCAGATCGATTACTCTATAACCTTCGATTTTTTATCTAAATTCGAGTTCTTTCTTTCTTGATCTATATATATATTCAAAATTAACCCATTTATTCACCAATTCATTCAATTTAATCCATAAACATATATTTGGGAATTTTGGCACTTTAGCCCCTGAAGTTACACATTTTGACATTTTAGTCCTTATTACACAAAACACCAAATATACAAAATTCATCAAAACCATGCCTTAGCCGAATCTTCCTATGGTCCTTAGCAGCCCATATATTTCATTTATTTCACATTTTAGTCCCTCAATTTACACATTAAGGTGAATGAATCAAATTTTGTCTTTTGTTTTCTTAAATTATTAACTAATTTACACATTTACTAAATTAACCTTGTTTCATAACATTAAATTTCCACTACCATTAGGCATTTGTGTCCATCCATTATTCCAATGGTCAAATATCAATATAAGGACCTCACATTAAACAAGCCATACCAATTAAACACTTTTATCAGTAGAATGCAACTTTTGCATTTTCTACGATTAGGTCCTTTTTTAAAATTAAACACACAAACCATCAAATTTTAATACGAAACTTTCACACATATTAATTCACATATTATAAGCACGAAATTGAATTTGCTATTGATTTATTGCCTGGGACTGCACCAATCTCATTTGCTCCGTACAAAATGGCTCCGACTGAATTGAAAGAATTAAAAGCTGAGTTGCAAGAGTTGACAGATAAGGGATTTGTGAGGCCGAGTTTTTCACCCTGGGGTGCTCCCGTATTGTTTGTAAAGAAGAAAGACGAATCTATGAGGCTTTGAATTGACTACCGTCAGTCAACAAAGTGACTATAAAGAACAAGTATCCGTTATCGAGGATTGATGATTTGTTTGACCAGTTGAAAGGGGTGACAGTGTTTTCAAAGATTGATTTGAGATCCAGTTACTATCATTTGAGAGTTAAACAATCAGATGTGCCAAAAATCGCTTTCAGAACGAGGTATGAACACTATGAATTTCTTGTGATGTCTTTCGGTTTAAAAAATGTTCTGGTTATTTTTATGGACTTGATGAACTAAAGTTTTCGACCGTATTTTGGTAAGTTTGTAGTTGTGTCTATAGATGACATCCTGATTTACTCTCGAGATGAGTCCGAGCATGCCGAGCACTTACGAACTATGTTGTAGATTTTGAGAGAAAAGAAATTGTTTGCTAAGTTCAGTAAAAATGAGTTTTGGCTTTGTGAAGTCAGATTTTTGGGACACATAGTTTCAGTGATGGTATTCGAGTTGATTTGAGTAAAATTTTGGCAATTATTGATTGGAAACAGCAAAAGAATGTGACACCCCTAATTTGACCCTAGTCGGGAAGTGGTTTTGAGACCACAAAATCGAGTCACAAGAATAATTAAATGTTATATTTTATGCCTATTATAAGTGAAAGTGTGTGTGTGAAAATTTCATGTTTTGATTTTTGTCTTTTAAATGTGAGATTAATTAGAAAGGACTTATGTGTGAAACTTTGGAAATGTGATAGGTTAAATGGTAGTGGGCAAATAATGCATAGTGGAAAAAAATGTAGACTTGCATGTCAAATTCCCCACTTTAGAGGAAGTGGCCGGCCATGATGGTATGGGATGAAAAATATATGCATTTTGTATTAATATTATAATGACTACATGGTTTTATAATAGGAAATAAGTATTAGAAAAAAAAGAAGGCCATACATCCTTGCCTTGTTCATGTGAATGTTTGAGAAAGAATGGAGAAAAATGCTTTGAGGATTTCGGCAATGGAGCAAGCTCAAAATCTAAGGTAGAACAAAAGGGCTCTTTGATATTTGGCTTTGGTGATTCTAATTGGAGGTATGTTTAATTTTATTTCTTGATAATTTATGTGAAATTGAGTTAATTGCTAAGCTCCTTTCATAGCCCATGACTCAATTTTTGTTATTGGTTTGAAGTGATGCATTCGGCTATGGGTTGTAGAGTGTCTTGGTGGGTGTTTTGATGTTTTTGTTATGAGGCATTTTAGATTTGGCCTTAGTGAAAATGAGTGAGGAAATTTGAGTTGAGGATAGAAGATAGTAAACGAATGTTCAATGGATAATTTGATACCAAAATTCATATGTTTATGAGCTTGTTTTTGAAAAGTATGTTACATGTGAGTGATTAGTTCATGAAGGGATTTTCGGTTATGTTGTTTTGTATGAGTAATGGATTGTTGAGTTCATGCTATTATGAATAAAATTGATTAAGAGAGACTTGAGATAATTAAATATGCATGTTGGTGGTAAGTTGAGCATTCGGTTTTTATCATGGAAGCATAGGAAGCTTGTTAAAGTTGAATTTTAGAAAAGTTAAATGTGTGTGTGCTTGTGCTAGTGCCGAATGTGCCTAGGGTGATTTAGCATTGAGTTTGGTGTTATATGAATTGAGTTTTATGGTTTTGGATTTTTAAGTGTTGTTAAATACTTTGAATAATATATATAAGTGGCTTTGATATGTGAAACTCGGCCAAGTGGTTATAAGCATGATTTTAGAAATTCAATGATATTCGGCCGATTTGAATAATTCATGGCACCCCAAGCAAATTAGTTTTAGATGTTAATAAATATTGAAATTATTTAAAAGCATATTACCGAATGTGATTTTAGTTAATGATTCGGTTATGAGTGCTGATTTGTTTTATAATTAGCCGAATGTGTATATGTATACTATGAGGTGGTTTAGCTTAAAGAAAATTAAGGTGCTCGGAAGGTGATTGTCGTGGATAGTTTAAGTAATGAAATTTAATTTCTGTTATGTAAAGTGATGACATTGCTGTTTGCAAATTTGAAGTTAAAAATTGTTGATTGAGCATCAAGAGCTTATGGAAACAAAGTCGGATCGTGGAAAAAGGGAAATTGGTCGAATAGTCGGAATTGACGTACATTAGCGATCGAGGTAAGTTTTAAGTATTAAAGCCTATAATGTGATTGAGTATGATATGTTAAGCACATATTAAAAGAATCATAACTCTATTGTAAATTTTTATGCATATAGCCTAATGGCTATTATGAAGTATAGGTAAGTTATTGATATGATATGTTGCCAAATGGATATGATATTACGAAGTGCTAAAAGGATATGTCAGAAGAGTAAAATTGTGATAAACCTGCTTAGGACAGCAGCAGTAATATGAATTTAGAAAATCACCATAAATTGTTGGAGTTGAATTAGAGGCTGAATAAATTATGAAATTAAAGCTTAATGAGTCTAGTTTCTTATAAAAGAAACCGTGTAAGAAAATTTATTTCCGATAATGAGATATTTAAAGTTGCGTGAGATAGTGCAGAATGACACTGTAATCCTCTGTTCTGTTTTTAGAAAATCATTATAAATTGTACAAAAATGGTTATAAGATAAAATTTATATGCTTAGACTCCTTAATGAGTCTAGTTTCAAATGAAATCAAATACAACACATTTTGAATTCTGTAAAATGAGAAATCTGATTCGTAGTGAGGAGTGGTCAGATTAGTCAAACAGTGAAACAGGGGAAACTTTAAGAAAAATCTGGTATTGATTGGCCAAACCTAAAATTCTGAAAATTTTATGGATGGAAGATATACGAGTCTATATTCAGGGAAAATTAACAGCAAGTGATTTGGAGTTTTGTAGCTCCAGTTATAAATAATTTAGTGACTACTGCTCAGGAAAACAGCTCGTAGTGAATATGTGATTTTGTTGTAAACATGGATAAAACTTGTTTTAGTTACTCATAAGCTATTGATTAAACCCATACGTGAATTCTAAATCGTGATATTGTAAAACGATACATGAGTGTTAGATGGATCTTTGATATTAAAATTTGTGAAATTGTAAGTTTATGAGTATTCGAATATGAAATGATAGTATGGCGTGAAATTGAATTATTCATTGGGAAATGATTAATGTAGATTCGGCCAAGACAATGTGTATACATGATAGTATATGTGATATGTGAAGTATATTTGGATAATTGTGATGTGAATGTATATATATGTGATAAGGCCTAATGGCCGATGTGATGAATGTGAAAGTGTATATACATGTGATAAGGCCTAATGGCCGATGTGATGAATGTGAAAGTGTATATATATGTGATAAGGCCTAATGGCCGATGTGATGAATGTGAAAGTGTATATATGTGATAAGTCCTAATGGCCGATGTGATGAATGTGAAAGTGTATATCTATGTGATAAGGCCTAATGGCCGATGTGATGAATGTGAAAGTGTATATATGTGATAAGGCCTAATAGCCGATGTGATGAATGTGAAAGTGTATATATGTGATGAGGCCTAATAGCCGATGTGATGAATGTGAAAGTGTATATATGTGACAGAGCCGAGTGGCCAACGTGATGGATGTGAAAGTGTATAAATGTGATAAGTCCCGAAGGGCAATTGTGTCAGTACTATATCCGGGTTAAAACCCCGCAGGCTTTATGCGAGAGTATTATCCTGATTAATGTCCGTAGGCTTCGTGCTCGTACTATATCCGAGCTTTAAAGACCCGACGGCTAAATGCTAGGATTCAAGTAAGACTTTGATATTGAGTATCTGCATTAAGTTACCATCAAATAAGTATTATGTATTCAAGATGTTCAGGTACGTATTACTTACTCATCGGTGGAGTGATTTCGAGGTGAATTATCAGTATCAAAGAGGTAGGTAAATGTGATTAATATTATAACTCCAAATGTGAGAATGTGCTTTGGAAATATTTGACCATCTAGGTCATTATTATTCGAAAGTATATATGTGGCAGCCAAGTGTTGCGTTTAATGATATTATAGATCGAGATGAAGCTCTAGATTAACTTCATCGAACAATTGAAATGAATGACCAATAATAGTGATTGAGAACACTTTGTCTTGCTTAAAACTTACTAAGCATTAAATGCTTACTCCGTTCTTTGAATCTCTGTTTTATAGATTTTGGTTCGTCAGCTATCGGACTCGGGATTATTGAAGTCGAAGTCGCCCACACTATCAAAGCCCTTTTGGTACACTTTTGGTTGAACTCTGAAAATGGCATGTATAGGACTACCCTTTTGTAGTGGGTCATGGACCCTTTGGATTTGTATAATTTTGGATAGCCATGCGAAAATGGCTTATATATGTTTGAGCATAATGTTATAATCAATTGGTATGGATATGGTTATTGAGAGGTGTGGATATGCTTAACAAGGATTGGCCATGGGAATGGTTAATCACTATCATAATTTGTGCTATTTATGCTAAAAGGGCTAGTTGAATCATGGAAACTATGAAATAGGTAAAGTCTACCTTAAAGGCAGATGCTGACAGCAGCAGTGATGTAGATTTGGAAAATCACTAAAAATAGTAGGAATAGAATTAAATAGTGAATAAATTATTTAAATGAACCTTGATGAATCCAATTTCATATGGAAGAAACGAAACGGTCATATGAGTGGTATGTTAAGAGATAATTAGGTTTTCGTGAGACAGGGCCAGAACGGTTTCTGGATTCCCTGTTCCGACTTTGGAAATTCATTATAAATTAACCAGAGACATTTAGGAGTCATACCATATATGTATAGATTCCTCTTTGAGTCTAGTTTCTATATAAACAAAGGGAATCAGCATTGAAGCCCTGTACAGGGAGATATCCAAATCGTAATGCATGAAGGTCAGTGTAGTCGCACCCTGTAACAGGGGAGACTTTAACTAATAAACTGTACTAATTGGCCCGACCAAAAATTCTAGAAAAAAATATGTAGATGGAAATATTAGTCTAGTTTCAGGGAAAAATTACGAAACTGATTTTCGAGTTTTATAACTCAAGATATGATTTTTAAGGTGACAGTGACACAGTTAGCCAACTGCCTGGAAATCTTTAAATTGGACTGCAAAGAAGTGATTTAAGTCTGCAAACCCCTCGTGTCCGACTCCGGCGATGGACTCGGGTACGGGGTGTTACAAAGAATGTATCTGAGGTTAGAAGATTTTTGGGCTTAGTCGGGTATTATAGACGTTTTTTCGAGCGATTCTCAATTATTTCCTCTCTTATGACTAAGTTGCTGCAAAAGAATGTTAAGTTTGAATAGACCGATAAATGTCAGAAAAGTTTTGGGAAATTGAAAACTTTATTGACTGAGGCACCGATTTTGGTGCAACCTAAGACGAGGAAAGAGCTCGTGGTTTATTGTGATGCGTCATTGAATGGTCTTGGTTGTGTGTTGATGCAAGAGGGAAAACTGGTAGCTTATTCCTTGAGACAGTTGAAACTTCATGAGAAGAATTACCCGACGCATCACTTGGAATTAGCTGCCATCATCTTTGCTTTGAAAATTTGGCGTCATTATTTGTATGGTGAGAAATTCTGAATCTTTACCGATCACAAGAGTTTGAAGTATCTGATTAATCAAAATGATTTGAATTTGTGACAACGGAGATGGCTCGAATTAATAAAAGATTATGAGCTAGTGATCGATTACCACTTAGGAAAAGCGAATGTAATCGTTGTTGGCTTGAGCAGAAAATCCTTGTTTGGTTTGAGAGCTATGAGTACAAGTTTGGCTTTTTCTGGCGATGGTTTGATTTTGGCTGAGTTGAGGGCTAGACTGTTGTTTCTTTAGCAAATTTGCGAAGCTCAAAAGAACGATAGTGAATTGCAAGCCAAGTGAGCTCAGTATGAATCAGGTTGTGAATCAGATTTTTGAATTGGACCAGATGATTGCTTGATGTTTCGTGATAGGGTATGTGTATCGAAAGATGATGAGTTGATTCAAAAAATTTTATATAAGGCACACAATGGTTGCTTATCAGTTCTTCCAGGTAGTACGAAAATGTATAATGACTTGAAGAAATTGTATGGGTGGTTGGGTATGAAAAGAGATATTTCTGAATTTGTATCAAAGTGTTTGATTTTCCAGCAAGTGAAAGCCAACCATCAGGTACCTTCGGGTTTGCTTTAGCTAGTGATGGTTCCCGAGTGGAAATGGGACGAAATCATGATGGATTTTGTGACAGGTTTGCCTCTAACTCTGAAAAAGAAAGATGTCGTTTTGGTTGTGGTTGATAAATTGGCGAAATTAGCTCACTTTATACCGGTACGTACCGACTACTCACTTGATAAGTTGGCTGAGTTGTATATTGCTGAAATTGTGAGATTGCACGAAGTGCCTATGTCAATTATCATTGATAGAGATCCGAGGTTCACTTCGAGGTTTTGGAAAAAGTTGCAAGAAGCCTTGGGTAAGAAATTGAATTTTAGTACCGTATTTCATCCACAAACTGACGATCAATCTGAAAGATTAGTTCAAGTTCTTGAAGACGTACTCCGATGTTGTGTTTTAGAATTCAAAGGTAGTTGGGAGAAATATTTTCCTTTGGTCGAGTTTGCCTACAACAACGGTTTTCAATCGAGTATACAGATGGCACCGTACGAAGCATTGTATGGTCGTAAATGTCCAACTTCTTTGTATTGGACCGAGCTCAGTGAGAATAGATTCATGGGGTTGATCTGGTTAGAGAAACTTAAGAGAAAATGAGAATAATCCGTGATTGTCTGGAAGCTACTTCAGATCGACAAAAGTCATACGTGGATTTGAAAGGAAAAGAGATCGAGTTTCAAGTGGGTGATAAAGTGTTTCTGAAAGTATCTCTGTGGAAGAAAATTCTAAGATTTGGCCGAAAGGACAAGTTGAGTCCGCGTTTTGTTGGGCCGTATGAGGTTATTGAAAGAATTGGACCAGTTGCGTATCGGTTAGCTTTACCGGCAGAGTTAGAAAGAATTCATAATGTGTTTCATGTATAGATGTTACGACGATATCGTTTCAATCCTTCACATGTGATTTCTCCGACAGAGATTGAGATTCGGCCGGATATGACCTATGATGAGGAACCGATAAAGATTTTCGCTTGGGAAGTTAAACAATTGAGAAATAAAAGAATAGCCTTAGTGAAAGTATTGTGGCAAAGACATGGAGTAGAAGAGGCTACGTTGGAACCGGAGGAAGCCATGAGAAAATAGTACCCAAACCTCTTTACCAGTAAGATTTTCAGGGACGAAAATCCCTAAAAGGGGGAGAGTTGTAACAGCTTGATTTTGGGTCTAGTCGAAACAGTGATTTTGGGACCACAAATTCGATGTAGTAAAGTTCACTTTTATTATATTTCTATAGTCTACAATTTCATGGAATGATTTCGTGAAAATTTTGTTTGAAAATTTCGACGTTTGGGCACTCAATTTAGTCAAAAGGACTAAATTGTAAAAAAGTGTAAAAGTTGAGTTATACATGTTAGAGGTGTCCAATTGTTATGAAATTTTAAAATGGAGGTCTTTAAAAGGTAATTATACCATTGGTTAATTTTTTGGACAAAAATGGACATGAAATAGGTTAAATAAAATATTTTAAGTTAAAGGCATTTTAGTAATTTGGTAATGAAATAAATTAAAAAGCCAAATTAAATGCCAATTTTTGCTCATCTTCAACCTCTTGTATTGGTTTCTTTCCATCGAAAATTGATGAATGAAAAAGCCATAGCTAGGGTTTGAAGCTTTGGTCACTTTGCTAGCTTGCATGTAAGTGGTTTTGATCTCTTTTTAATTATTTATATATTTTTGAAGTCGTTATAGCTTAATCTAGCTAGCCCGGGGGTCAATTTGAAAAAATGTTAAAAATTTAGGGTTTTCCATGAATATGTTTGTATGGTTTTTGATGTTTGATGGAAGATTATGAGTTCTTGTTGTTAATTAAACAAGTTTTGTAAAAGGATTTTTGATGAAAATTGCATTTAGGGACTTATTTGTAAAATTGATAGAATTTTAAGTTAGATTCATGAAATGGTGATTTGTATGAGCTGGTGGATGTCCCTAGTGAATTTGGCTAGCATGAAATAAGGATGAAAATGCTTAGATTTTAATTTATGAGCTAAAGGACTAAATTGTAAAAAAGTTAAAATATTAGGGGTAAAATAGTAATTTTTCACAAATATGAAATATTGACTGAATTGAATAATAGAAGTATTAAATGGAATGAATTTGTCTATCTAGATCAAGATAGACCTCATATGGATTTAGATCGCTGTAAAGTGAAAGCTTCAGATTGATCGACTATGTTTTTATACTTTGATTGTCGAGGTAAGTTCGTATGATTAAATAATGTTTTAATGTTATGTTGATCTATATGTTATTAAGCATGTAACTAAACGATGTAAATCCAACGATGTCACAATGATTATCGAGCCACGTTTGAACCTTAGGAATTCGTAGGATACCTCATAAACAATCATACAATTCGAATTTACAATTCTCATACCAATCAAAAACCATTCAATCACAATCATATAGTCCCTAACACAAGCCCTTGAGGCCCAAAACAAGCAGTAGAAGTGGTTCGGGACTAATTCGAATACTCAAGGAAATTTTGGAAAAAACATTAAAAATTTTCAAAGTACAGGGGACACACACCCGTGTGGATAGGCCGTGTGTCTCTCACGGCCAAAAGACACGCCCGTGTCACAGGCTGTGTGGACATTCGAAGTGGGATCTCATGGTCATGTCCCAGCCCGTGTCCTACCCCATGTACCCTTCAAAATGGCCTCACACACCGCTGTGCCAGGCTGTGTGCTAGGTTGTGTGGAGCTACTGACTTGGTTTCTAAAGAAATATTATGGGACACATGACCGTGCCATATAGCTGTGTATTACACACGGCTGAGTCACACGCCCGTGTCTCTGCCCGTGTAGACAAAAATAGACCATTTTCCAACCTTTATTTCTCACCCAAGGTGGCACCAACCTACACATACCAAATAATATATGACCATATCTTCAATAGGCATTAAAACCAATCTAAACCAAGCCCAAATCATACAATACCAATACCAACAACTCTAATGCTCATAAACATCACAATTTTCCATTTCAAAACATACCAATTTCACTTTCAAGGATTCACCTAGATAGTCAATTTCATATATGCATTATCTTGCCTAATACTTAGCATGCCAATACATTCTCAATTTCAACCAATTTCAACAAATTGCTACCTAATTACCAATTCACAATAAGGCATTCACATTGTAACACCCCAATCTTGGCCTAAATGTTATGGCTGAATCTGGAGGTGTCACGTTGGAGTGCTTTTCAAAAACCTGCTTTTGCTGAAGAAAAACCCGTTTGGAAACTTAAAGCCTTTTTGTTAGACTCAAGTCATTCTAGCTATTCATTATTCATTTTAAATTGTCATTACTCTTAAAACCCTGTTTGTTGCGGAAGCATTTCAAAAGTGTTGCGAAAACGTAGTGTTTTGAAAATAGTTATCATTTTGGAAAACTGCGTTCTACTTTTAACAGATATAAATCATGATAAGCAAAAAAAATCCCAAATTAAAAAATAGAAAATTAGAGAGGCCTTATTACATAATTCAAAACCCAAAACAAAATCTAACAACAAATAAACGCTAAATAAAAGAAAACAAGAGCAGTAGTGTGGCCATCTCTGAGTCCCTCGCAGCTCCGATCTGCTTAACGCTGGGGATTTCTTGAGCAGTCAAAGGAAAGGGTGAGTTTATGAAAACTCAGTGTGTAATCCCCTATCAGTTAATCGACATACAACATACAGTGACAGTCTGGGTCTGAGCCTTATTCAGAAACAGTACAGAGTGGACCTTAGCCCAATACAATATCAATACAGTACAATAATGCAACCCATCCCAAATCAACCAACACACCACTCCGTACCACCAACACACCTTGTAGGGACAAAGTCGACCCCCCCAGCCAACACACCAATATTGCAGCAAGGCTGCCAGTAATAGTATCGCAGCAAAACTACTAGTAACAGTATCGCAGCAAAGCTACCAGTAACAGTTTGTGGCAAAGCCACCAGAAATAGTATATGTGGCGAAGCCACAGGTATAATACACTTCCTTCTTAACAGTATCCCAAACCTATGTAGAATGTCTTGTCCTATATCATACAAGTATGCAGAATGTCATTCTCAGTACAGTCAAATCATAGCCCAAATCAGTCATTTACCCTCGAGGGGTAAAATAGTCATTTTACCCTATAGGGGAATTTTGGTCATTCTAACTTCCTTGGGGTCTAGGTACTCTTATCGACCCATCAGAAGGTCTACAGTCACCTCGAGCGACTCGTGTAACCTTAACGGTGCTAACAGTGTAAATGGGTCCAAGGTCCATTATGCGACCCAAGTAGGCACTCATGCCAGTGTGGCCCATCAAGCCCAAAAATTACTACGGCCATGCGAACTACACAACCCAGTCCAGTAATTACCATATATTGTGGAATTTATCCGTGTGGAGCCTACAAGCCCATTGGGCCCACACAGCTCATTTCGGCCCATCGTAGCCTAGAATGGCCCAAACCCCTGAGATTGCTCATGGCAGCCTCTACTGTCTTACGCCCACACGTGATTACTCATGATTCGTGGGCTTGGTTTACCACACGTGCATTCGCACACCCATGTGGCCAAAAGGCCATTCTTTCAGCTTTTCAGATTTTGCCGTTCTACAGTCTATTTAGTGTGTGAATACACACACCTGTTTGCGAAATCGAGTGATCCACTCACGAGCCTAAAGCCTATATTCCAATAAAACATGCTGTTAGCCTTCTAATTGTTACTGTTCACAACATTAAATCCCCGGACTTTCAATTACTACTAACCTTGATTGACAGTAATATAGCCTATTACCCTAAGATCGCTGGCTAGAACCAAACGAATGCTCCTTGTCGATTAGCTGCATAACAACATATCTTGTTAGATATGATTGATCACAGATGTGGTTAGATCCACAAGATCAACTTACAATCTACAGGAATATTCAGCCTAACCCAACAGTAAGGTAGCGTTCTTACCTTATTCGATTAATAAAAGGAAGGGGTAAGTTGCTTCAAGGCCATTTGCACTACTCCACTCCTCGAGGGACTTGACAACCCAACGAGCCACATATCAAGGGGAAAAGATCATCACTCGGCAGTCATGAATAGAAAGGAGGCATTCGGTTTAAAGAAAGAGGATGAGAAAGAACAGATTGAATGAGAAGAGCCAATATGAACACTTATCGTTCCAGTTAGGAACTCTCGCTGAAAATGAATTAATAAACCAATAGCAACATATGGAAGCAATTGATCAAGAATAGGGAGAGAAAAGAAGGCCGAGTACAATCGGTATTCCAAATCAGAAAGGAATAAAAGAGGGAAGAAAAGAATGGGGAATGAACAATCGGCTAGGGGGAAAAATCAAGAAGAAGAAGAAAATAATATGGTGGGAGAGGAGATGATAAGAGGAGCAACTAGAAAGGAAAGAAAAGAGCAGGGTGTTCGACTACCTCACCAAAGAGAGAAGAGACAAATGAAGGAGTAGATGATACTGAAATAAAATAGTATATTCGGCCAAAAGAAGAAAAATAAAGCAGAGTAGAAGCCGAAAACCAAAGTCCCCAGCAGTAATCGGTATATTAGCAGAAGAAAACCAAAGGTGTTAACAAACTAAAAATGAAGAGAAAAAACCCGAACCCCAAAATGTGCACAGCCCTTATAGTTTTCCCAAAGCCGAATTTCCTCAAAGCTAGAGACCAATTTCGGCACACACTCCCCTTCTCACTCAAACTTCTTAATTTTCTCCAAATATCGCTCCCTTTATCCCTCCACAATTCTCTCTATGAAATCCTCCTTGATTTTCTCCATGATCAATTCAAATTCCAACCTGCAAAGTTCTTGTCAGACTCCACTTCTCATATAGCAAAGAAGTAAAATAAATTACTCCTTTGTGCAAAGAGTGACTCGAACCGCCAAAATCCTTAGAAGTACAATACACCACTACCACTACAGCACAACTCTCTTCGTATCATATATCACCTAATTTAATATAAGAAGCCTACTATCTAGAGCCAAGGGCCCTATTCACTTAAAATTAAAATTTTTGCTAAAGCCCAGGTTTGAACCCAGGACTTCTCCAACACTTTTTAGGACACTTAACCACTAAAGCTAGCTTGCCTTTATGCCCTTTTCTTGCACAACTAAATACTTACGTGTACTCTCCTAGCTGTTCCCATGCTCAAGGCTTATTCCTTCCAGGCCCAAATTCGAGGCGTTACACACATAGCAATTATAAAACACATATAAAAGGGGCATTTATACATATTTACATATCAAAACATATGACTACTAACAAGCCAATTCAAATGGCCAAAATTCATCAATACATAAGGTTGCATTAGCCAAAAAGAATTATACATGTCATATAACCACACTAATCAAAGTTCAAAAGTACCAAAACAACTGTTGGATAGTGTGATGAGATCTCCGACAACTCCTTATCTGAGCAAGCTTTGAATTCACTATAAAACACGGAAAAGTAAACAGAGTAAGCTATTAAGCTTAGTAAGCTCATATGGCTAAAAAGTACAGCTTACCATATAATCATAATTTAAGTGATTAAACATGGCATATTGCAACTCAATTTAATCCACAAACCTAATACATATTCATCCATAAGATTAGACAAAAAATTTCCAAATTTCATAACTTCAATGCTTTTATGATTCATATACATACCTGTAATGATACATATCGATCTCTTATTCTTTCATACCATTAATATAGCCGTTGAACCATTTGGAATACTATCAGATACTTAGGAATCTTGCTCACTAAGTGCCAATACAGGGTCGAAACCATCACCATCTCATATCTTGTATAAATGCTCCCTCTCGAGCTATCACTGGGCTTGCTCACACAAGCTGACGATTAAGACGTAACTACACGGTGCAGCTCATACAAGCTGACAAGTAACCGCAACACATGCTGGAAAACTCAGCCACCGGTAGAACGTACGGACCAGCACCCAAAACAAGGTAACCCCTAATGACATGTCATTTGTATCCTATCTATTCACAGGGTTCAACCAGTATCTATACATTGTTGATAACTTGTCGAGAATTTTCGAGGTGTCGTATCATCTCAATTATAACAATTTAAGCATTCAAACATAAATAATTTAATACTTATTAAACATACAAACTTACCTCGATCACAAAAATGACGAAATCGATCGACTAGTCCAAAACTTTATCTTTTGCTCGTTTTAGACCCGTACGAGGCTTAACTTGATCTAAATAATAAAATTCAATCCATTTAGTATTCATTCTATTCAATTCAGTCCAAAATACATATTTTTTTCAATTTACACTTTTTACCCTTAATATTATAACTTCTTTACAATTTAGTCCCTATCTCATAAAAATGCAAATTCATGCAGTTTAGCCGAATTTCATTCAAGCTTATTGCAACCCATATTTTTCATTATTTCACACATTTACCACATAAATTTCACATTTCTCAATTTAATCCCTATTTGACATTTTCAACCAAAATCACTTTACAAAACTTGTATATTTATCAACAAATATTCATTTTCTTCTATCAAACATTAAACCCTAGCTAGATTAAGCTACAACGACTCTAAAAACATAGAAATAATTAAAAATGTGATGAATAATCATAGCATGCAAGCTATGAGAGATAGCTGAATGTCAAAGCTTCTTCAATGGCCTTTTCTTATGCTAATTTTGGATGAAGAAGAACATAAAAAGATGAAAACCTTTGTTTTTTTAATTATTTTACTAACATGTATTATTAATTTACTAAGATAACCTTATAATTAAACCTTTAAAATCACTTATAAAATGTCCATAATAGTTCGCTCAAATAAAAAAATGGCTATTTACCATTCGAGTACTCATACATTTAAGTTCTTTAGCTATTTAGTGCCTTTAGCCTATAGAACTCTAATTTTGCACCTTTTACAATTTAGTCCTTTTTTATCGAATTGAGCATACAAACGATGAAATTTTTTAGTGAAATTTTTATATGATACTACTGGCATGCTGTAGGCATTAAAATATTAATAAAATATATATTTTGACTTCAAATTTGTGGTCCCGAAGCTACTGTTCTAACTTCACTAAAAATGGGTTGTTACACCCCTAACCCGTATCCGTCACCGGAATAGTGTTACAGAGTGTTACCTTGAAAACATAGCTTAAAACATTCATTTCCTAACATTAGATAAACCATATCATAAATCATTCAAATACATGCATATCGTCCCTTATTCGAGCTTTCGAGACCTTAGAAACACTTTAGAAACGATCCAACGCTAAATCGGAAACAATCAGAAAGTTTAGGAGAAAGTCAGAAAATTTGAACTGTAGGGGTCACACGGCCTTGTAACTCACACGGCTGACACACACGCCTGTGTCTCAGGCTGTGTGGACATTCAAAGTAAGGACACACGGCTATGTCCCAGCCCATGCCTGTGCCCATGTAACTCTCTAATTTTGGTCACACGGCCAAGCCACACGCCTGTGTGCCAGGCCATGTAACTCTCGAAATGCAACCTTTAAAAACCTATAGGGGACACATGGCTTTATAGGTTGTGTGATGAATCTCCGACTAGCTTCCAACCCGATCGAGCTTTTAATAAAATGTGAAATAAGGGAAAGAAAACCATATAAACAATGAATGTTTTGTAAGCTCGTATAAACCATAAGCATAATATTACATTTCGATAATGAAATTTATAAGTTAAACATAAACCTATAACAATGCCTAAAGATTTATCAACTATATAATTATCAATTCATAAATGAAAATGTTTATTAATGTCACATATATATTGACCATTCATAACATGATAGGATTTCATGAGACATAATATATAATCATCAACCATTTTATAAGGTTATATATCTTTCTATTTACTTACTTTCCAATCCATCCCTAATGCTTATCATAAGCCTAAACAGCATTATTAATTCCCAACTCAGTGTATTTATCCATGATTTAGGTAAATTCATCTATAGTATAAGCAGTTTGCTCACATATAAATACATCATTTATCACATTAAACCTTTTATAAAGTCATAATACATCCCAATTACGTACTTACTATTTCATTCCTTTTTCTTACCCATTTCATATGCATAGTACAAGCATAATCATAACATCATTCATATCCATAAGTGTGGCATAAGCCTAAGCACATCAACAACACATGTTAGTTCATTTAAACATGATTCATATGAATTTGACATGGATAACCATTATACTTGAGCATGATTCTATTGGATTTATCATTCATATTAACGGATCATATTTTTCATGTAGCTCACCACTTCAAAGTCTTTCATACATGCATATCTTGGTTCATATGGAATATTTACAATATTCTTGTAAATTCATGCCTGTTGAACCAAAAAGAATACCGTTGGATACGCGGGATAGCTCACACGAAGTGTGCTAAAATTATAACCATAATTTGTCTTTTTCTTTACATATAAGCTCACATGAGTTGTGAAATGATTATGCTCACACGAGCTTTGAAATTGGCCTACTCACACGAGCTATCGGTTGGAACGTAGCTATACGGTGCTGCTCCACAAGCTGTCGAGTATCCGCAACAAATGCCGAAACTCAGCCACTGGTAGGACATTTAAGACCAGCACTCAAAACATGTAAACCCCAACGACATGTCATTTGTATCCTACAAATTTGTAAGGTTCAAACGGGGCTCAATAATCGTTGTACATCGTTGGATTTACATCATTTCATAACATGATAATTTGCATAATAACATATATATATTGATCCATCTTCAACAAAATCATACATTAAACGTTCAATTTAATCAACCATTAGATAATAATAGTTCATACGAACTTACTTGGCTAAATTGCAAAAATGTCAAAGTACAGAGGCATCTTGGTAATTTTTTATTGTCCTCGATTTTCCACTCAACCTTGATCTAAATCAATAATTTCATTCAATTTATTAATTTAGATAGTAAAACAATTTGTTTTATGCAATTTAACTATTTTTACATTTTTACAAAATTACCCCTAACATTTTACTTTTATTCGATTTAGTCCCTGAGCTTAAAACATAAAAATTAACCATTTTTCCCGAATTCAAGCCTAGATGAATGTTGATGGAATCAAATACAACCCACCTTTGTAACAATTTCACAACAAATCCTTGTATTTTTACTATTTCAAAAATTTAGTCTTTAATCAATAAATTTATCAAAACTACTTAACAAAATACTTTTAAATATCAACCAACACTTCAAATTCATTATTTAACATCTATAATCATATAAATTCATCAATGGCAACATTCAATATCTTTAACAGTTTCAAAATCGAAGGTACGATCTAACTGGACCTGGTTGGAACAATCTAAAAAACATAAAAATTATTAGAAACAAGGTTAAAACGGACTTACATGCATCTTCAAAGAGAAAGCCAAAGCTTGAACCCTTCCATAGAGTTTTTATTCTTTCAATTTCGGTGAAGAAGACCTAAAAAATGATGATAATAACTTTTGTTTTTTATTTTATTTAATTATAAAATTACTATTTTAACCATATTAAAAATCATCCAAATTTCATGCTTTTAGTTTCCCAAAACCATCCACTAAATTCTTAAATGGTTTAATTACCATTTAAGTCCCTTTTACTTTAATCCATAAGCCATTTAATCACTCAAATCAAATAGTGATCAAATTTTACATCTTTTATTATTTAGTCCTTTTTAATTAATTAACTATCGAAACATTAAAATTTTTTAATGGAACTTTAATATCACCTTAATGACACTCTGTAAATATTTATAAAAATATTTATTGTTCGGTTTATAGAAACAAGGTTTGATACATTATTTTATAAAACCACTTGACCTTAGGTTCTTACCACTTCAACTTAATTAATCGTTCATATCACTTAAATTACCATAACAAAAACATTTTTAAAACCATATTTGACTTGTAAATATTAACTAATAATATTTATGAACTTACTCATCAGATTTGTAACACCCCAAAACCGTGGCCGTCACCGGGGTCGAACACGAGGTGTTATCTGGCTTAGTTCATCACTTATACAGCTCAAACAATTTATTTAAAACCCCTAGACAGGCTGTCAATCTGCGTTATAGTCACTTAAAAATTCGTATCTTGAGTTCTGAAATTCGAAATCCGATTCTGCAAATTTTTCCTGAAACTAGACTCATATATCTATCTATTAACATTTTTTCACAATTTTTGATCGGTCCAATTAGTACATTTTATTAGTTAAAGTCTCCCCTATTTCAGGGTTTGACTACTCTGACCTCTGTGTATTATGCACCAGATATCTCCCTGTACAGAGATTCAATGACTATGCCGTTTGTCCCTAATAAAACTAGACTCAATAAGGAATCCGTACATATAAAGTATGACTTCTAATTATCTTTTTAGAATTTATGGTGAATTTCCAAAGTCAGAACAGGGGATCCAGAAATCGTTCTGTCCCTGTTTCACAAGGTTTTAAATATCTCATGCAATATAGCTCATATACTTGTTTTACTTCTTCCATGTGAAAATAGACTCATCAAGCTTAGATTCAATAATTTATTCATTATTTAATTCCATTTCTACTATTTTTAGTGATTTTTCAATTTCACATCACTACTGCTGTCTGCATCTATTATTAGAGTAAATTTTACCTATTAGAGTAATTTAACATACATATCACCAAGTATGTTCATGACTAGCCATACCAAAGGCTAATCATTTCCAAGCATTTCCTTACTACTCAATAACCATATCATGAGTGTAACACCGGAAATGATTAGCCATGACAAACGGCATAATAATCAAATAGACTTTAACTATTACTTATAACTAAGTATCATAAGTCTAAATCCAACTTAACATTTATGCCATTTTCGCATGGCTAAAAGTATACATACCAAAGTTCAAACAAAACATAATAGCCTATACATGCCGAAATGTTCTCTTAGGCCAACTAAGAAGAAGATACCAAAAAGTTACAAGCTGGTGTGATGACTTTGACGATGGTCCGAACACGCAAAATGGGTCAAGGAAATCTAAATAGAAAACAAACAAACACACAAAATGAGTATTCAACCCAGTAAGTCATAAGAAATAATATACATATCGTTGATATGAGATTGCGAGAAAAATAATATAAGATCAACCAATTTCAGTCATGCCGGATTATGTTACATTCACATATTTTACTGACCCGACCACAGGCCAAAGCTTGCTATCAATCAACTATCATACAATCAAACGCTTTAAAACCTTCTCTCAATTTATAGAACAATGTCAAAGTATATACACTCATGCATATTCATTTCATGCCTCATTTTGATATTTCAGTTAATAGCACTAACACTATATGCTTTCCATATGCTACTTATACCATCAACCGAATTCGCACACATAGTGCATAAGGATTCTCGCACACATAGTGCCATGATACACCGCACACTTAGTGCCCTAAAAGTTCAATCACGTATTAACATTTAAATCAGCACACATAGTGCCTTTTAGCTTCGCACACTTAGTGCTAGTATCGATTCCTCATAGTAAAACAATTTACTTAACTTAATTGGCACATACGGCCACAATTATAAATGCATATACAATTAATCTCATAAAAACTTATGGACTTACATTACGCCGGATGAAATGATTCCCAAATGACTATTCAATATTCTTTGCTTTGCCTCTACTTGATTCTCCTCCCTTGGATTCTTGAGCTAAAATAAATGAATTTAGTAGTTTAATTACTTCGCAAAAATACTCATATCTATATGAATTTAATGATTCCATTTCTTCTTACAACAATCCTTGTTCAAGACATCAAGGTTTCAACTAATATTTATATTATGCCATAAAGCCGAATGCATTATCACTTCCAAATAACATTATGCCAAATATAATTACACTAAATTATACATAAGTATGAGTCAAACTCAACTTTGAAAGCCAACCTCCTCATTTGGTCGATTTTAGAGAATCAAAGAAAATTTTGTAATGTGCATACTATATAACCGAATGTGCAAGATTAAAATCGATATCACCTATGTACTTAACTACAATGCCGAATATAAAATTTTCAATGCAACATCAATTCCCGTCATAACATTATCTCGAATATGTTTACATTCAATTATATATATAATCATGAATCAAACTCAACATATAAGCTAACATTACTCCTTTAGTTGATTATATAAAATCGAGATAATATCACAAATGTGCTTATCTATATAACCGAATGTGCAAAAACTAAATTCACCATCACCCATATGCTTAATTGGATGGCCGAATATATAACATAATTATAATATCATTTTAAATTCATTTAAACACAAAATTTCATCTCATGAACACTTGACCGAATTTTTTCCTAAACTAGCATAGTTTTACATCTATTTATAACATCATGTAAATCCACACATATCTACTTTTCTACCTAAATTTTCTTTCACCTTTCTACTATTTCCATTCACAACATCAAAAACACCATTCTCTTAGCTTTACCTTCCTCTAACTGTATGCCATTTAGTCACCTAATTAGGTAGAAAATTAACACACGGAATATAATAGACATTGGCTACTAACTAGATTTTTTTACAAAATTTAATGGATTTATCATGAGTCTTACCTTAATCAACTCTTTAGGATGGCCGAATGTTTAGAAATTTCCTTCCTTTCTTTCCTTTAGCTTACGGCCATGGCAAGAGGAAGAAGATGAACACTTTCTCTTTCCTTCCTCTTATTTTATTCATCTTTATTTTATTTATTTTGTTTAATTAACCTATTATCTAATATAAAATTGCTATAAATTCAACTTAGTGGTAGTGCATTATTGTTTGGCCGGCCACTACTTGTCAATTTGGGTAAATTGACATGCAAACCCAAGCTTCCCCACATTGTTGTTATTTGATCCTTACAAATTGTCTATCATCTTTTCTAAGTCTCTCAACTAGGTCCTTTCGAATTAATTCACATTCCTAAAGCTAATATTAAGAATTTAATTTCATACATTCACTATCGCACATAAATTTATGTAATTAAAACACAAAAATAAATTCTTGACTCGGTAATGTGGTCCCGAAATCACATTCCGACTAGGGTCTACTTAGGGTTGTCACAGGATTTGTGGTCCCTATAGGTTGTTACATTAACGGTAAAGAATAAGTACCCACTTTCAAGGATCAATAATTTGTTTAATCAGTTTCATGGGGCTTGTAACACCCCTTATTTGTATCCAAGGCCGAAACAGGGTATGAGGCATTACCAGACTTAGCCATACATATAGATGAAAACCGGGCCATAAAATTTCATTTAATTCAAAACTTTTCGAACACATGCATAGACTCATATTTAAAGACATATAACATGGCATAAATGAGCACTTACACATCCATAATCATGAAATAACATGTCATTTACTTTAAACATATTTGCTTACCATCCTGTATATAATATACATTCTTACATTAACTAGAACTAGACATGCTAAGTTTTATTCTCATTTTATACCATCATAATGTAGTTACCAATTTGTCCATTAAACATCCATATTCAAGGCAACATTACTCATTTCCATTTAATTCATGATCCACTAGCCTGCATTTAACTTACCTGATGTATTACCAATCATGCATAACAAACAAAGCTAACTATATCATCACATCAAAACATAGGACATGGCATGATTAATTTAAATTATAAACCATAATAGATAAGGACCACATTTCATGATCATATACGATAACTCAATGCAGACTAATATGTATGGTCAAAGGCATAATAATAATACATATCACAAACCAACTTCATATACATGCCACTCACTTGATATTTCTAATATTTGAATTAATTCTCCCAAAAATGATAGTTTGATAGTGTGATTTTGCCTCCGATGATCTACAACCCCGAGCCGACCTGCAAATACTAAAGAAATGGAGAGCATGGGTAAGCTTTACGCTTAGTAAGTTCATATGAAATTAATAAGCAATTACTAACACGCTTTTTAAGATAAAATACTATAATTGTATAATTACACATGTTCAGATTAAGCTGTTTTATCGAGTTATAGTTACTAAATCATTCATATCTAGAGCTAAAAAAACTAAAAATTTAGTTTTGTTAATTTTCCTTGAAACTAGACTCATATACCTTTCTCCCATAAAATTTCCAGAATTTTTGGTTTAGCCAATTAGTATAGTTTATTCATTAAAATTTCCCCTGTTTCGTTGTCCAACAGTTCTAACCTCTCTTCACTAAAAATTATTTATCTCATATTTTGGGACTCGAATGATGTTTCTGTTCATTTATCCTGAAAGTAGACTCATCTAGGATACTAGTAATATAAATTATAACTCATAATTATTTTTGTACAATTTTTAACAATTTTTCCAAATCAGAACAGGGGATCTCGAATTCATTCTGACATTGTCTCAAAAAAAGTAGAATCTCACATAATATAGAACTCTTTTGCTCCCCCTGTTCTTTTATATGAAAATAGACTCATTAAGATTTAATTCCATAATTTATTTGAAATTTAGTTCAACTTACAAAATTTTTGGTGAATTTTAAAAGTCACGCAATTGCTGCTGTCCAACACTATTTTACTACTAAAATTAACTCTTACATAATTTCACTTAATCCATTTTGTCTTATTGAAATTTACTCAAATATCGAGGATATTGCTCAAAATTTTCTTAAACATATACCTGCACTTATTCATCATATAATAATGTTCAGATGTATTTTTACTTAATCGATTTTCCCATTGAACTCTTTGGAATAATAACTGATACTCAGTTGCCTGCACATATTTTCACATGTGTAGCCAAAGCTATCTAGTACGCATAGTAGCCTGCACTTAGTACTACACATGCGACCAATTATCCGGTGCACGTAGTAGCCTGCACTTACTACTACACACGTGATCGAAGCTATTGGGTACGCATAGTAGCCTGCACTTAGTACTACACATGTGACCAATAATCTGGTACACGTAGTAGACTGCACTTAGTACTACACACGTGACCTCACAATAGATCATTCGTATCGTTTCTATTCCGAAGGCTCAACCGGGAAATTCCTTACTTTCCAACATGTTACAATTTATTCATAGTTCTTTTTCGATTTGCAATTTACAGCAATTAATCATTCTATAGGCAGCCACATTTCATATGATAACAAAATATAATAAACTAATAAGAATCGATAAATTATTTACGTACAAACTTGTCAAAATCTCATCAGTTACAACCGTGTAGCAATTCATACAACCCATGTAATAGTAATTTAACATTCAATTCATGTAACAATAATTTGCCATTCAATTTCACATGACACAACAAGCATCACATTTTCCATATCATACACACCATCCATCAACTTCTCCTAAACATATTAAATCATACAATTTATGCCATAACAATAGAAAATTACAATTCAAGTATGGTATTGCATTATTATTAACACACGAACTTACCTCATATACAAAAATGACCATTTTTACCATTTTGTCTACAACTTGGTATTTTGCCGATTTTAGCCCGAATTTCAATTTTCCTTACTCTATCATTAAAAATATAGCCTAAATAGGACTCACATTATTCAAATTGACCCAAAATCATATTTTTTCAAAATTAAAATTTTTCCCCTAAACTTTGTCATAATTACATTTTTGTCCCTAGGCTCGTAAATTAAACTTCATCCTATTTTATGACATGCCGATCATTTTTCCCTTCTATAGCAACATCAAATTCACACTCTAACATGTACTTATGAACATTAGGTATTTTTACCGATTATGTCATTTTACTCATTTCATGTAAATTCGCTTAGTAAAAGTTGTTTAACACAATTTCAAGCTTCATATTCTACCATAAAACATCAAAATATACACATTTCACCTATGGGTATTTTTCCAAATATAAACCCTAGGTTAAATTATTTCTAGAATAAGCTTAACCTAGTTACTGGGATTTCAAAAGTGTAAAGAACTTTAAAAAACGGGGCTAAGGAGCACTTACAATCGAGCTTGGGAGTTTGAAAAAACCTTAACCATGGCTGCTGCTGGTAGAAACGGTTGAATGAAAAAGATGATAGCTAATTTGGCTTATTTCCCTTTTTAATTCTTTTAATTATTACTTTACCAAAATACCCCTAATTTAAAAATATTTTATTACACCCATTTCATGTCTATTTTTGGCTAGAAATTAACCAATGATCTAATTACCATTTAAGGACCCTAAATTTAAAATTTCTTAACAATTGGACACCTCTAGTATGTAGAACTCAACTTTTTTACTTTTTACGATTTTAGTCCTTTTGACTAAATTAAGTGCCCGAATGTCAAAATTTTCAAATGAATTTTTTATAAAATTATTTCATGAAATCATAGACCATAAAAATATAATAAAAAATTTTTTATCACTGAATTTGTGGTCTTGAAATCACTATTCCGACTAGGCCCAAAATTAGGGTGTTACAGGGCTTCTATGTTTTCCAAGATAGATTTTCATTCTGGTACCATCAACTTAAGGTTAAAGAGGTGGATGTCCATGAGAATACTTGTAGGACTTGTTATGGTCACAACAAGTTCCTAGCCATGCCCTTTGGTTTAACGAATGCTCCAACTGCATTCATGGATCTTATGAACTAGGTTTCTAGCCATACTTAGATCAATTCGTCATGGTCTTCATCAACGACATTCTGGTATACTCTAAGACCGAAGATGATCATGATGAGATCTTAGAGTGGTTCTTCAGATACTCTGAGAGAAACAATTTTACGCTAAGTTGAGCAAGTGTGAATTTTGGTTGAGGGAGGTGACTTTTCTAGAGAATGTGGTTTTTGCAGACGGAATCCAAGTTGATCCTAGGAAAATTGAGCCTATGCTTGAGTGGAAACAACCTAGGAATGTTTTAGATATCTGTAGTTTTCTTGGGCTTGTGGCTTAGTATCGGAGATTTGTCGAGGGGTTCTCTTTTATTGTAGCTCCCCTAAGTAAGCTATTGCGAAAGAATGCCCCATTTGTCTGGACTGATGAGCAGCAATCGAGCTTTGAGAAGCTCAAATCTATTTTGAGTCAGGCTCTTATTTTGAAACAGCTTGTAACAACCCGATTTTTAGCTAAATCAGAATAGTGGTTTCGAGACCATAAATCCGAGGTTGAAAAATTATTTTAATATTATTTTTTTATTTTTATAGCATGTGATTACATATGTGTGAAGGTTTCGTGAAATAATTTTGGTGTTTGAGTGCTTAATTTAAGAAAATGACCTAATCGCGTAAAATGCAAAAGTTGCATTCTACATGTTAAATGTGCTTAATTACTATGGCTTATTAAATGAGAAGTACTTATATTGTAATTAGACCATTAATATCTTGAGTGGACCATAATGGACATATATTAATTAATTTTCATGTTTTATAACTACGGTTAAAATGGTAAAATGGTTATTAAGGTTAATGAAATCAAATAAACAAAATTTCATTCATCATTTTTGTTCTTCCACCACTGAATACTAAAGAAAAGAATAGGGTTTGAAGAATTGAAAATTTTGGCATTCATTTAGCTTGATTGAGGTATGTATTTTACTCGGTTTTTGATGATTTCCACGTTTTTGTGATTGTTGCTTTGAGTACTAGCTAGCCCGTACCTTAATTTTTGAAATTGTTAGTGATTTTGGAAGATTCCATTGATGAATTCGTGAGTTTTATGATGTTTGAGGATGAATTATGCAAGCTTGGTGTTTAATATACATGTTCTGTAAAGTGATTTTTGACAAAAATGTCAATTAGGGGTTAAATTGAGAAAAGTGTAAATTGAGGGATTAAATTGAGAAATAAATGAAAAATATGGGCCGCTAGGGACATATAGAGAATTCAGCTTAGCATGGGCCATATTGAATTTTGTGAATTTTTTGTATTTATGAAATAGGGATTAAATTGAATAACTGTGAAACTTTAGGGGCTAAAGTGTAAAAATACCCAAATATGTGTTTGTGGATGTAATTGAATGAGTTGATGAATAAAATAATTAAATTTGAATTTATATAGATTGAGAAAGAAAGGAATCAGATTTAGATCGTGAAAAATCGAAGGTTATCGAATAATCGATTCGATTTGTCAATTATGAATACAAGGTAAGTTCGTATGTATAATTTCATTTATAAATGAATGCTATATGCTTTGATATTGCATAAAATGTGTTTATGAGATTGCGAATAATGTTTAAATTGTGAATATGACTATACAGAAGTGTTCGATGATGAAATCGACAAGTGAAACTTCCCGATTGAATCTTAACTGCAATAATAATGATAATGAAATGTCAATAAGTTAATGCATTGGCTTTGGGCCATGATATTGGCACTACGGGTGCGAATAATACCTCGATTTGGCTACTAGCTATGATATAGGTATTTTGAGAGGAGCTTCCTCGATTTGGCTATGGGCCATGGTATAGGTACTCTGGGATAAGTTACCTTGATTTGGCTATTAGCCATGGTATATGTACTTATCGATTGTGATTCTTGAGTATCCTATCTCTATCCCTAATAGTTCAATGGATAAATAAATGACGTGGTTGAGAAAGAGGTTAGTATGAGGTAATATGGGTATGTACAGAATCTATTCAAGTACTACGTTGAGAAAGTTTAATGAAATAGTATTTAATCATGTTTGAGACATGAATAAGGTTTGTTTTACTGTAATGTTGATTTGGCAATGTGCAAATGGTTGAATCATATTATTTGATGAATTGAATTGCTTAACTACAAACTTACTAAGCTATAAAGCTTACTCTGTGTGTTCTTTCTATGTTTTAGAGATTACCGAAGCTAGCTAAGACTCGAGGATCGTCGGGAATACGTCATCGTAGTATCGATCATCTTGTTTGTACTTTTTGAGTTTTATATATATGGTATATGGCATGTATAGACAAGTGTCATTTTGATATGTTTTGAGTTGTGGCTATAGCCATGAGATTTGGCTTGTAAATGTTGGAGTATGGCCATTTAAGTGGGCTTGAATTAGATGTTTGATAAATGATATATATGAGGTTTATAATGCTTTAAGTGTTGGCTTGTTTGAATGGTTGTGTGGATGCTCTTTTGGATAGTTATTAGTTGGTATATTATGGTATGATTTGTGTATGATGAATTGGTATGCTTGAGAAGCATGATTTGGTTGATAGAAAGATGAGAAAATTCATTTAAAAGATATGTAAGCTATGATGATTTTGGCTTAGTAATTTGATATGTTTTGAAAAAGGAATTGAGTAATTGAAATGGTTGATGATAGATGGCATGATATGTGAGTGAATTAGGATTTTTTTGGTTGCCTATATATATGTGTTAAAATGATGCCATATTGATGGTTAGGTGTGCATGAGAAAAGGGTGGCAAATTGGCTTTACAAATGGCCTATTTTTGTCCATTCATATTATTGGCTTTACAATAGCATACCATTTGGAAAGCCAATTTGTAATCACTTTTATACTCTTATACCATGTTCAATAGCATACCATTTAATCTCAAAAAAATCAGCAACCATACATATCATGATATCATCTAATGATAGCAATCAAGCCAAATCATATAACCACTTTACAGGGCAATATCACATAACTTGGATAATTATGCTTACCAGCCATGACCATTGTAAGCCACATCTCATGGCTATATACGATGTGCTAATATAAGCCAAAATCTTAGCCAAATCATAAGAACACATATCAATAACTAAGTCCCTATACATGCCACTCACTTGAAGACTTTTAAGATTCATCAATACCCCCAAAGTGATAGCTTGATAGTGTAATCCTGCCTCCGACGATCTCCAACCCCGAGCTAACCTGACAACACTAAAAGAAATGGAAAGGAGAGGGGTAAGCTTTATAGATTAGTAAGTCCATATGAAAATAATGAGCAAGTTATTAACATGCTTTTACCAAATTCTTACAACATGTTCTCACTGTAACACAATCGAATTTACAAATAATTCCACTATTTGCTCATATTCCAATCAAGCTATCTACTCAAGTCATAGTTACTAAATTATTTATAACTTGAGCTACATAACTCTAAATTAAGATTTTATAATTTTCGTTGAAACTAGACTCACATATATTCTTACCACAAAATTTTTAGAATTTTTGGTCTAGCCAATAAGTACAGTTTATTATTCAAAGTTACCCCTGTTCTACTGTTTGACAGCTTCGACCTTTCTTTACTAAAATTCATTTATCTTTTAGTACGGGATTCAGATGATGTTCCTGTCTGTTTCTCTTGAAAATAGATTCATTAATAATTTAATCATATAAATTCTAACCCATAATTGTACAATTTTTAATGGTTTTCCAAATTTAACACGGGGGAGCCCAAAATCACTCTGACTTTATCTTACAAAAATTAAAATATCTCATAATATAAAATTCTTTTGCTTACACCGTTTCCTCTATGTGAAACTAGGCTCAATAAGATTTAATTTCATATTTTATTCAGTCTCTAATCTGATTTTCACAATTTTTGGTGGATTTTCAAAGTCGGACTACTGCTGCTGTCCAAAACTATTTTAGTGTAATATAATGATAACTATCATAAGTTCATTTTCAACTAATCATAAACTCAACATCTCATGGATTCCATGTTCAATTACACAATGTAAGTTAGCATGATATTAAAACAAAATTTATAATCATAATTCATACATCTTAGCTCACCGATGTCTCAACATTTCAAAGTCTCAATAATCATAAGCTTAGTGTACATACCTGCACCACTCATAGTATAGTATACAACCATACCTTCCATAACATGTCTACCTCGGGACTTTCCTTACATCATCCATTGTATTACCTGTTGAACACTCAGAATACTATTGGATAAGTGAAAATTCACACATAAGTGCCACATGTACAAATGTAGCCAAAGCTACCACATAACATGTAACGCTCTCGAAGGAGCTACTCACGGGCTTGCTCATATAAGCTATCGGTCAAGGTGTAACTACACGGGCGGCTCACACAAGTTTACAAGTATCCAACCAACTCAAGGATTACTTAGCCACGGATAGGACACACAAGACTATTGCCTGGAACCCAATTACATGTATCGCATCTGTTATGAACTCGGACCAACTCAATGAGCTCGGATGCTCGCATCCATAATGAACTCGGACCAACTCAATGAGCTAGGATGCTTCACATACACTATGAACTTGGACCAACTCAACAAGTTCAGATTCACATATATCACGAACTCGGACCAACTCAACGAGCTCGGATTTCTTAATTCCTAGTGACATGTCACTTGTATCCTAAACTATTCCTAAGGTTTAGACGGGATTTTTCGATACCACACATCTGTCGAACTTACTCGAAGTGTCGATCTCACTATCCATAGTACCAATTGCCCATTCATGGCTTAATAAGGCATAACTCAAATAGCAAATAAGCTTTTATAAATTTACATAACATAAATCACATATTTCATATATCAATTGTCATATATCATCATTTTCTTGCATTTAATGTAATATTCTTCCATGTCATATTTCCATATCATGTACACCATTCCATCAAATTTTCCAATGTATTCAATCATACAATTTTTGAAATAATAGTAAATAATTATAATTCAAACATAACATTGCATTATTATTATCATACGAACTTACCTCGAACCTGAGCACGGCTAATTATTTCATTTTAGTCCACAATCTCGTATTTTCCCGATTTAAGCCTGAATCTAAATCTTCTTGATCTAACATTTCAAATATAGCTTATTTAGAACTCATATTATTCATATAGACCCAAAAATCATATAATGGTAAAATTACATTTTCCCCTAAACTTTGTCATATTTACACTTTTGCCCCAAGGCTCGTAAAATGATTTTCATTCAATTTCCTTGTTCTTTAAGCCTGTCCAAATCATTTTCATAACTATTGCAGCCCAAAATTTCCACTATATCACACTTTTATGATAAATTTTATAACTTTTACAATTTAGTCCTTTTAAGAATTTTCACCGAAAATCATTTGGCAAAAGTCGTTTATTTAACACCCAACATTCATTTTATACCATTAGACATCAAAACACATGCATATCACTCATGGTTAAATTTTTAAACATGAACCTTAGCTCAAAATAAAGGTAGAAATAGGTAAATCGAGTTACCAAGACTTCAAAAATGTAAAGAACATTAAAAACATGGTTTGGGATCACCTAAAAATGAGCTTGGAAGCTTGAACCAAACCTTAGCCATGGCTTCCATGGTAGATTTGGCTGGTACATGAAGAAGATGGACAAATTTGGCTTATTTTGGCTTTTTAATTCTTTTAATTATTAGATTTCCAAAATGCCCCTAACTTAAAAATATTCTATTTCACCTATTTCATGTCTATTTTTTTCAAAAATTAACCAATGGTCTAATTACCATTTAAGGACTTCAAATTTAAAATTTCAAAATAATTTCACACGTCTAACGTGTAGAACTCAACTTTTGTACTTTTTACAATTTAGTCATTTTGACTAAATTGAGTGCCCAAAGTCAAAATGTTCGAACAAAATTTTCACGAAATCATCCCCTGAAATCGTAGAATGTAAAAATATAATAAAAATAAGTTTTCTTACGTCAGATTTGTGGTCCTGAAACCACTGTTTCAACTAGGCCTTAATTCGGGATGTTACATGTCACATGGAATGGAATTCGAAAATGAGTTTGTCAAGTTAAAATCGTTCCAGTTGATAAGCCTTTATTTTATTTCATAGTAAAGCGCATATTATTTGTTATGACTAAATCAAATCTTTTTACCGGAAGCTTTGGGAAACGTTTATATAAATATATTTTTTGGAAAACTCTTAGTGTTGAAAGAAACCTTTGTTTTTAGCGAAATCGAGTTTTTATCGTTTAGCTGTTCTAAAATCGTAAAGCAGTTAAAAATCCAAAGTAAAAATCCAGAACAGTCCAAAGTCCCAAAATTTACATCAAACCCCAAATAAGTAATAAAATCTAAAAATTTATGAGAATAGTCTAAAATTTACGTGTGGCCACCGTCGAGTCCTCTACTGCACTGATCCGTTAAGTCTGGGGATTACCTGTGTAGATTAAACAGAAAGGGTGAGTTTTCCCAAACTCAGTGTGTAATCCCCATAGAAAACATGCATACAAAAACACATCGGAATACAGTCAAACCCAAGCTGGCCTGAGCCCATTATAGATTCGGTTTGGACCTTAGCCCAATCAAATACAATTTTTGATATTTATACTAGGGCCTTGGACCATCTCAGATACCGTATGCAATAGCAGAGAAACAGAATCCTACCGACCACCCTCTACACACCATCTCCGTCCATTCTTACACACCATGTGGGGATTAAATCCACCCACCCATCCCTACACACCATGCTGTGCCGAAATGCGGTACAATAATTAGAAATTTGCAGCACAGCTGCCAGATATCAGGCTTAATAGCCTTCCAAATATCATCAATAACCCACCCCGATGCAATGCAACATACAAAACATGTCATGTTATTATACAATTACAGTACATAAAATCAAATATCATAACTCATACTCGGTACAGAAATCAGACAGACAGATCACTCGTATAAGGTCTAAGTAGGGCTTACCAACCCTGTAGTAGGTCCATAATCGACTTGGGTGACCCATACAACCATAGACAACTTTTCAGAAACATGGGCTCACATGCCCATGTGGCCAGCCCATGTGGGCCCACATGACCCAAATTGGCCTTGGCTATGTGGATCACACAGCCTGGCCCAGAATCCCATACGCCCATGTGGCCCACACGACCCAAATCAGTGTAGCCTGTGTCTCGGACACAGCCTACTTGGACATCACATGGCTGTGTCATACGTGCATCGCCTGGCTCATCGATCACACGCCCGTGTTCCGTCACACGGCCTATCATACGGGCGACCACACGCTCGTGTGGCATCGACAGTAAGCTTTTTCAGTTTTTCACCAAACCCCATTTTCTGCGATTTAGTTACACACTTGTATCGTCTTCGATGCACAAGCACTCCTAAGCTACCAAAACCTAGAAATCAACCATTGTAACACCCAATTAATCGTTCAACGATGAACTAAAATCCAACCTACTATAGAATATTCATCCTTTGAGTGAAAAACCCCCTTACCTTCAATCACCACGAACAATTGACTACAAAAAAGCACGAGATGAACCTTGATTCTCGTGAAATATTGCTGCCAAAAACATCCATAGAAATCTAATCAAAACTTAGCATTCACTCATGCCAAAGTACCAAGAGTTAACTTACCGAACTTACCAAACCACGGGAGCACCAACCACGTTACAAAACAAGAGATAAAGAAACGAATTCAGGAAAAAAGAAGAAAATGAGAAGAGGGGGATGGCAGAGAATTTAGAGGAGAGAAAAAACAAAATATTTTTTTTTGTTGGGAAAAGGAAAAATGAACAGAAGTTATTGATAACCCCCTATCATCCCCCCAAATCTCTCCCCACTAACCCACACAAACTCTACTACCCAGAGTTTCTGTTTGACCGAATCTCCCTCAGTCAAACGAGCAAAAACTTACTCCCATGCTCTCAGAGGGATTCGAACACTAGACCTCCAACACACCAATACACATCCTAACCACCAGACCAGCAGGCCCATTCTGATATGTTTTACAACCAACCAATCAAAAGCCTGTTGATCAAGGTCAAAGCTTTATTTAGAAAAATATCAAAATTTTCCCAAGAGAAGGCTTGAACTTTTGACCTCCCAAACACACCTAGAACACATAACCAATGAAGTAGACAGATATTTGTGTTAATAAATGCAGAAGTAAAAATATAAAATTTGGGGCACTACAACTCAACCCCTAAAAGAAAATTTCATTCTCGAAATTTAACTGATCGGAATAGATGAGGATACTACTGACGCATCGCATCCTCAGGCTCCCACATAGACTCCTCAGTGCTATGATTTCGCCCGTAACACCCCTTACTCGTATCCGACGCTGGGACAGGTTTCGAGACGTTACTGGACTTAAACATTCACAATCAGGCAAAACTGAACTATAAAATATTGTTCCAAATTAAAACCAATCAAATATATTCATAGTGTCCCTATTTTTGGCCTTCGAGGCCCATAACATGCATTTAGAATGGTCCGAGACTAAACCGAGAACTTTGGAAAGTTCTGAGAAAACTTAGAAATTTTTTTCTCATAAAACAGAGTCACACGCCCGTGTGGACACAAGGGCACGCCTGTGTGTTATCAACACGTCCGTGTCCTTAGGCCTTGTAACTCTCTGTTTATGAAGTCAGCAAACAATTTGAACCACACAGCCAGGCCACACGCCCATGTCACGAGGCCATGTCCCTCACATAGATGAGACCCACGGTCGTGTCTCAGCCTGTGTGGCTAACACTTAAGTTATTTTCCAAGCCTTCATGATACCCACAATCCCTTACATATATGTACACGTCATAATCACAATTCATAGCAACATTTTAATGATTAAAACACTCTTTATTAAGACACAACATGACATTTTCGAGGCATCATACACATTTTACATATCCTCACATTATATCGATTCTGGGCATACCAACTCTCATTTGTTTGACCAAGTCAAATACTTTACCACTTATTCTCTTATACCATGATTATCAACTTATCCACCTAGCATTCACATTCAAGGCATTATTATCTTACTGCAACAAGGTCATGACCACTTCGAATGGTCATGAAGCGTTCATCACACATGCATGTCACAACACCAATCATGCATGGCCAACCATCATGCTCACATCATTTCATCACATGCATTATAACATAGCACGGATAGATAGATTTACAAACGATACTCAATATGACCCACAGTCTATGGCCATATACAATTGAATAAAAGTAAGCCAATACATTTGGCCAAATCGTAGAACACATATCATAAAAACTAATCCCTATACATGTCACTCACTTGAAACTTCTCAACTTATGTATCAATATTCCAAGGTGATAACTTGGTAGTGTGATGTTGCCTCTGACGTTCTCCAACCCTGAGCTGACTTGACAACACTAAAAGAAATGGCAAGGATGGAGTAAGCTCAAAGATTAGTAAGTCCATATGAAAATAATAAGCAATATGTCAACCTGTTTCTCAAGGAAATACAACCATAATCATACTTTTACTTATGTTCTGGTCATGCTATTTTCTCGAGTCATAGTTACTAAAACATTTATATCTAGAGCTACAGAACTTAAAATTTAAATATCCTAATTTTTTTCTGAAACTAGACTCACATATCTTCTTACTATAAAATTTTTAGAATTTTTGAATTAGCCAGTAAGTACATTTTATTCTTTAAATTCTCCCGTGTTTTACTGTCTGACAGTTCCAACACCTCTTCACTACGAATTAATATCTCATAGTATGGGACTCGGATGATGCTCTTGTTTATTTCCCTTGAAAACAGACTCATTAAGGACTTATTCATATGAATTCTAACACATAATTATTTTTTTACAATTTTTAATGATTTTCCAAAGTAATGATAGAGGAGCCCGAAATCACTCTAACTCTGTCTCACAGAAGTTCAAATATCTCATAATATGAAAATCTTTTGCTTACACCGTTTCCTCTATTTGAAACTATAGTCAATAAGATTTAATTTCATAATTTATTCAGCCTTTAATTCAATTTCCATAGTTTTTTGTGGATTTTCAAAGTGACATGACTGCTGCTATCCAACAATGTTTTAGTGCAATATCATGATAACTATCAAGTGATACCATAATAAACATAATCATAAACATAATCATAGGCATAAACATAAGTTTATTCATCATTAAACTTTGACTTACTTATCATCCATATACCTCTTACCATATACTTAGCTGATTGCTCATAAGTTTGAGTACTTACCTCTACTATCCTTTAATACAACCACTTATTCAAACACATCAGCTATGTACATTTTAGAGATATCAATCAATAAGAATCAAAAATATTTGAAGGTACATGGATGAATTCATTATACATATACACATTCAATTTCATGTTTCTCGGGTCTTGCACATGCACAATTTTATCCTTTGAATCATTGAGTTTCCCAATGGATATTTCATCAATCCATATTCAGTAGTACCTTTTTTTTGGTACAAATCTCGAGTCACAATTCATACAATAGAATTGCCAGTCCAGGCTAATTTCTCATTATACCACGTACCATAAGGCTTTGTCGGATTGCCAGTCTAGGCGAAATCCTCAGTATAACAGAGCGTTTCCTTTAGAGTCAATCTGGTTGGTCAGTCTAGGCTAAATCTAGTCAATTAGGATTACCCATCCGGGCTAAATCCTTTCTTTACTGAAACCAATGGGTTACCCATCCGGTCTAAATACTTTACATCATATTTACTCGAGAGGGTTCAACTCAAGATTACCCGTTGGGGCTAAATCCTTTCTATACTGAGATCGATAGATTACCTGTCTGGGCTAAATCCTTTCTGCAACACATGCAGGATCTCATTTCTCATGAAACATGCCGTATCCATCGGAACTCAATATTCAACCGGATTAAAACTCCTTTCAATCAAATCAAGGTGTATGAACATTTTCACGTAACTCAATTTAGTCACGAGAACTTAATTGTAGAATTCTCGTAGGGTACATCTGTGTAGCAATTCACACATTTCATGCAAATAGTAATTTGCCATTCCTTTCTCATAACATAACATTCATCACATTTTCCACATCATATTCATCCTCCATAAATTCGTCTAATATGATAAATCATACAATTTATGTTATAATAATAAAGAATTACCATTCAAGCATGATATTGCATTATTATTACCATGCAAACTTGCCTCGGTTTCGAGTACGACTATTTATTTTGAATTAGTCCTTAACCTTGTTCAGCCTCGTTCTAAGCCCAAATCTTATTTTCTTGATCTAAAATTTCAAATATAACTTATATATTACTCATATTATTCAAATGGGTCCATAAATCATACTTTTTCAAATTTGCATTTGACCCCTAAACTTTTACATTTTAGTCATTTTTATGCATTTTCATGTAAAATCACTCAGTAAAAGTTGTTAAACATGCTTTAATCTTTCATATTCTACCATTAAACGTCAAAATACTAACTTATCATGCATGTTTCAATTTTTTAAACTTAAACCCTAGCTCAAAATAATGGTAGAAATGAGTAGATCATGTTATCGAGACTTCAAAAATGCATAGAACGTTTAAAACGGGGCTTGGGAGTACTTACTATTGAGCTTGGAAGCTTGAAAACCCTAACCATGGCTTCGCCCTTGCTACATTCGGCCAAACAAGAAGATGGACAATGGTTTTTGGCTTGATTTTTCCCTTTTTAATCTTTTAATTACAAATTGACTAAAATACCCTTTTTACTATTCTTTCAAATTTTAACATACAAGCCCATTTTTGTCCAAATTTTTAGAACTTGGTCAAATTACTCTTTAAGGACCTCTAATTAATAATTCAATTCAATTTCATGTATGAAGCTTCTAGAACTCAAGTTTTACTACTTATTCAATTTAGTCCCTAAAGTCTAATCGAGCACCTTAGGCATAAAATTTCTTCCTGAAATTTTTACTCAAGTATATAAACATGTCATAGGTCTTATAATAATCATAAAATAATTATTTCTAATTTGGATTTATTGTCTTGAAACCATTGTTCTGACTCAGCCCTAATCTGGGATGTTACAATTCTCCCCCTTTAGGGATTTTTAACCTCGAAAATCTTACCAGAAGAGTGGTTTAGTTTCTCATAACCTCTACTATCTCATAATTATTGCTAAAGAACTTTTACTTTAGCCTCCATTAAAATCCAGGGTTTTACTTAGCTTTTCCAATAACTCATGATATAGCATCCGGATCTCAATCCAACTAACCAAGACTAGCTTTCCAAGAAATTTGACAATCTCAAAGATACATGATTCCATTAACCTGTTAAGAAAAAATTTAACATATATCGAAATGATTTGCAGATTTCATCAGACGTTTAACATAAATTCACATGTCCCTTTTCTCTTTCAAAGATAAGAATAACCCTGGCAAGAAATTCATAGTAATCTCATTCTCATTCCCATCCAAATATTACTACTGATGAAAATCGTTCTGGTATTACTTGGAATTCTATTTTAACCCTGATAACATTTCATGTATTCAAACACAAAGATCATAAATTTCAAGTTCCAAACTCGATCATCAACGCATTGCTTCTGTGATTTTTTTCTTGCAAACTTTTTGTATAAGTCCAGGATTTTCATTTCAAGCACTTGTAACCACATTTTTCTCTTCTCAAAGATCAAACAATAACTAACTTAGGTCATTTACACTATCTCACACTCAGATGTTTCATGACAGTAGATATATTAACCATCACATTACCTCATTCACTTAGAACACATCACAATTCATTCAATAACACATCATTGAAAATCAAGAAGTTTTTGTCCAACGTATACCTAACTAGTTCAAAGACTTGGTCAATAATGTTCTCGTTCATTCAAAGCTTTAATAACATGTAATAGACCATTCAACTTTCACAAGATGAAAACTTTATCATTCAAAGCAGCTTTAAATCATGTCGAAGTCCTCTAAGATGTGTATATATACACTTTTCATTCAGACTACTTGTCTTTTACCCAGAAAGAAATAAAATCGTATTCCTAAACATTAATACCTCATTTACTCTTTCAAACAATAACCAATACCAATTGAACAATTGAGTTGGTCATAACCATCAATAAATGACATTTCAAGAAATCTTATTTTCCAATCGATAGAACGGTTCAGCATGTAATCATTCAAAACTCACTTATCATAATAATCAAATTCCATTTCAATTGTATTAGCTCAAGATAACAAGGATGCCTTAATTGAAGGCATTAACTTTGATTAACTTACTCAGGGAAGGAAATCCACCATACAAATTGAAATTGTAATTTTCACCATTTATGCCTTTGTTGATATCAGTTCTTTACATGAAGATTTAGAGAAATCTAGATACCAGGATCATCATGCTACTATAATCAAGCCAGAAGCACATTCATAATTGACATAGTCATCATAAGTTGAAGAATACATCTTAAATACGAGTGATAATTGATAATTTACGAAATGTAGATAACAAGAAAACCATAATAAAGAAATCCAAGATACCATATCATAATGAAAGATCCAGAGTAAAACTCACAAGAAAATGTGAAGGACCTCGATAATTTCTCAGAGAAAAGAAGTCCAGAAGAGTACATCAATCCAACCTATTGGAATTAAGTGCAACAAGAATTACCTTCTCATATATATATATCGAACAAGATATCAATTAGAAGAAACAAAATTATAACATCATGTGTATTTTTTTATAAAGTCCCAATAGATATAATGTAATAGAATGCCAGAGGAAAATAGAGCAGTACATGTTATATACCAATCGGACTAGCAATACTTCCATCCATACATCATGATTATAAAACATTATCATATAATAAGAATTTTATCAAAAGAGCAATAACCACAGAAATATTTCTGTAATAGCCTAATTTAAACCCTACTCGGAATAGTGGTTTTGGGACCATGATCTAACATTGAAAAATTTATTTTATTATTATTTTAATATTTACAGCATGATATTAGAATTTTGTGAAAATTTCGTGAAGAAACTTTATCGTTTGAATGGTAAATTCGGTAAAAAGGACTTAATCGCGTAAAGTATAAAAGTTACATGCTATTTGTTAAAGTGCTATATTGCTATGGCCTTTATAATGTAGGGTTCTTATGTTGATATTAGACCATAAAATACATGGGTGGACATATATGGACAACCATTATATTATTTTAAAGGTTATTCATTAAGGGCAAAATGGAAATTGATTAATAAAGGTTAATATAATAAAACATAACAAGAATTTGACTATATTATCATCATGATCAGCTGAATTTTAGAGAAAAACAAAAGCCATGAATGTGTATTAGGGTTCGGTCATGATAAAGCCTGATAAAAGGTTCATTTTTAATCTGTTTTCGATAATTTTTACGGTTTTGTGATCGTTGCTTAGTGTTCTATAAAGCCCATGCCTAAATTTCCAATTTTGATGATGATTTTGAAATATGCCATTGATGAAATTGTGAGCTTTATGAAGTTTGATGATGAATTATGAAAGTTTGTTGATAGATTATCAAGTTTTGTAAAGTGATTTTTAGTGAAATTGCATAAAATCGATTAATTTGTGAAAAGTGTAAATTGAGTGGTTAAAAGTGTAAATAAATGAAATATGTGAACTTATATGGACTATATGAGTATTCGACCAAGCATGGGAAATATGAAATTTTGTGTATTTTGTGATTTTTGTGAATAAGGACTAAATTGTAAAAATGTAAAATGTTAGGGGAAAAAGTGTAATTAGCTCATTTATGTGTTTTTAGATAAATTTGATTGAATATATGATTAAACAAGTTGAATTGGTATTGAATTAGATCAAGAAATTAGAAAATTGGATTTGGATCGGGGAAAGTAAAAAATTATTGAATAGTCGTTACAGTCCATTCGTGTTATTATGAGGTAAGTTCATAAGTACATAAATGTTGTTAAATTAAAATATATGTGCATTATATGTGCTGAATTGAGTTGTAAAGAAATATAATTGTGAAGTTGAAATATGTAAAATGTGAATCGAATTTGAGGCACTGAGTGTGCGATAAATGAAATAGCTACGACTATTAAAATGGCACTGAGTGTCCGAGATTATAACAGCATTGGCTGAGAAAAGGGCAGTATGTGTGCGATATCGATATAAGTTTGGTTTAATGTAATGGTTCGACTAATTAATTGGCACTAAGTGTGCAAGTTCGTTGAATGTTCAAGGACGATCGAATGGAATAGTGTTTCAAGCATTGAAGTGACAAATGCCATAGATAAGAACGTAATGGTATAGGTATGTACGAAACCTATGTGGTTGATGATGTTAAGTATGAAGTAAATGAAAGTTATGTAAACGAATGATGAAATGAGTTGGATTGGATAGCATTATTAATGCCATTTAAAAGATCAAAGATGTGGAATGGAAGGAAGATATGGCTTTGAATAAGGGTGAGTAATATGATGTGTTATATATACTCGTTATATGAAATTGTGGTATTATGTTTCATATATGAGATTTACGAAACATGAAACATGGTTTTGATGTATGATTGTTTGGTTCGAAAACTTGAATAGATAATGAAATCAAAATGGTTAAGTTGGCTATATGATTCATGTATGTGAATTTGGGTTATGTGAATAAGGAAATTATGGATGTTCGAGTTTGGAAGTGTTTATAAAGAAGTTGATATAACTTTATGTATGATTTGTAATAAATGACCATGGTTTGATCGGCGATGAAATGAATATGTGTGAGCTTGATTTATATGAATGAGCTAACGGTTGTTAGTCGAGTTTGAAAGCATGGGTACACGTTCATTACTAAATAAGTGAAGTGAATTATTTAATGTGTTACATGAATTTACGAGTACAATAAAGTTATATGTGATTGAGATTTGTCAATTTTGGTTTAGTGATATTGGTTTATAAATATCATTGAAATGATTTATTTGCTTATGGCTTACTAAGCTTTTAAAGCTTACTCTGTTATTTATTATCCTATGTCCATAGAGTTTCAGAGACTTGCTCGGATTGGAAGTTGGAGGAGACATCATCACACTATCCGGTTATCGCTTCAATAAATAAAAGCTTTATGTTTTGGTAATGTGGCATGTATAGGCTAGTTTTGAGATGGTTCATTTTGACTTGTGTATTTATATAGCCATGCAAAAATAGCTTATTCATGATGTTAATATGGCGTATATTTGGTTATGTATTGAGCTCATTTTTGGGAAGTTTGGTTCATGGCTTATATGTATGGTGTAATTGGTTATTTGACTTGGCTTGAGCATTGAGGAGAAATCTTGGATGTATTTTTGACTTATGGCTCATATTCCTGTAAGTAAAATGACGAGTGTAACATTGATGATGCATTAGTTATTTGAATACGGTTTAAAAAGGCAAATAATATGATATGTTTAAAGATATATATATGTGTGTATATGGCCAAGTGAAATGGTCATTTTGGTATGTTCATAGTTGAGAATTTTGGCAATGTTTTACATATGATTTTGGTATATTTTGATATAGAGAATGAGTATGAAATTGATTGATGATATTATGAATTGATTGATACATGTTTGGATTTGAATTTGGCTGAAAATGTTGCATATATGATGCTTGATTTAGGAACTATAGGGAGGACCTAAATGGGTGGCATGATGGCCTTGTAAATGGCCTATGTTTGCCTACACGGGTAGGAACACGGGCGTGTGTCTCCGCCGTGTTGTTCGAGGGCCAATTCAAAATGAGCCTGGGCAGACCACACAGTTGCACACACATAGGCATGTGCCAGACTGTGTGGCCAAGTTAGTTTCGATCACGGATTAAACAAACGGGCATGTCTTGTAGCCATGTGGATAAGTTAGCATGTATGCACTGTTTCGCCATGGCCTAGACACACGGGTGTGTCTAATGCCATGTGAGGCACACGGCCTGTTCACGCGGGCGTGTGACCTTTATAACTTAGAAAAATTATTAAGTTTTGGAAAAATTTTGTATGTGTTCAGTTTAATCCCGGCCTCTTCCTAATGCATGTTTATGGTCTCATTGACCTAATAAAGGGACTTAATGTTGATGTTTGATTATAATATGACGATGTATGACTTCTATTTATGAAATGGCTGTGAAATGTTTTGATATGTCTAGTAATGCCTTTTAACCCTAGTCCGACGGCGGATACAGATTAGGGGTTTTACAATTTCTTAGAACAATTAAACATACAGAGTACCTCAGAAAAGACTATCATAATCTGGTATTTTACCTTTCAACATTATTCCTTCAATTAGTTCTATCATCATAAATCTCACATTATGCTTTTCATTGAAGAAGTTCAGCTCTGAAGAAATTCCAGTTAATATGTTTCTCAACATCTTACCTTACTAGTCCTGTCTTTACTTATCAATCCAATTTAATCTCTGATCATATTCATAATCATTCTATAGCAGAACCCTTTGGTATCATACTTGCGAGCTTATTCAACTCTGATCTCATAAAAATCATTTTTAAAGCACCACTCTGGTAAGGGAGTGGGATAGTAAGGTTCCTAATTCATCTCTCTTACTCATGTACATAAAACACTATTCTATCATCATAATAACATTTTCAAAAACATATCATTCACTTTAGGCAAACTATTATTCACGTTTGTATAACACAAACTTTCCAATTATCTTATTTAAACAAGTGCATAAATTTATGCATTTTATAGATTCTGAATAACCATTCGTTCAATCAAACAAGTCATGCACATAGCATCTTATGAGGGCCGAACAAACATGGATAAGTATATTATAATGTAAACTTTCATATTATAATAATCCAAACAAGCATACATGGACATTCATTCCATCAATATGTTTAATAGGTCACTCGAACACATGCGTTCATTCAAGCAAATCAATCTTACACTTCATAGAATTGTCGATTAAACACAGATAAGTTCATTACAATATACTCATTTTTCTCATTTAAAGATATCATTGCAATCCATCAACATTCAATGTCCCATAGGGACAATGACATTTTATCCTTATCATGTTATTATGAACCTTTTTTATTCATACCTTCATGAGTTCCTATCTATCAAATTCACTTAATCGGATAAACCAAGTGCACAACATCATATGAACATCAAACAAGCATGGATACTCATCACAACATGAACTTCCATTTTACATATAATCACATACATGAACTTTTATTCATACTTTTCTGAGTTTGGGCTCATCATAATCTATAATTTACTCAAGTATCTTAGCATCACATTTAACATGGTCAGTATAGCTCGGTTGGAGAGTACCTCTATCTAAACAAGATGGTTCGCATTCGCGTCGGGAGACATCACACTATCACAAATTGGTGGCATGTATAGCTAGACTCTCATTCATGCTAGGTTAGTCCGAGAACTGACCAAACCATAGCTCTGATACCATTAAATGTAACACCCCTTACCCGTATTTGATGCCGGGACAGAGTTCGAGGCGTTACCAGACTTAAACATTCACAATCATGCAAAACCAAACTATAAACTTTTGTTCCAAATTAAAACCAATTGAATATATTCATAGTGTCCGTATTGTGGGACTACGAGGCCCATAACATGCATTTAAAATGGTCCGGGACTAAACCGAGAACTTTGGAAAGTTTTGGAAAAACGTAGAAATTTTTTTCTCATAAAACAATGTCACATGCCCGTGTGGACACAAGGGCACGCCCGTGTGTCATCAACACGCCCGTGTCCTCAGATCGTGTAACTCTCTGTTTATGATGTCAGCACACAATTTGAACCACACGGCCAGGCCACATGCCCGTGTCACTAGGCCATGTCCCACACACGGATGAGACACACGGTCATGTCTTAGCCCGTCTGGCTAACAATTAAGCCATTTTCCAAGCCTTCATGTTACCCACAATTCCTTACATCGATATACACATCATAATCACAATTCATAGCAACATTTTAATGATTAAAACAATCTTTATTAAGACACAACATGACATTTTCGAGGCATCATACATGTTTTACATATCCCCACATTATACCGATTCTAGGCATACCAACTTTCATTTATTTGACCAAGTCAAATACTCTCTTATACCATGATTATCAACTTATCCATCCAGCATTCACATTCAAGGCATTATTATCTTACTGCACCAAGGTCATGACCACTTCGAATGGTCATGAAGCGTTCATTACACATGCATGTCACAACACCAATCATGCATGGCCAACCATCATGCTCACATCATTTCATCGCACGCATTATAACATAGCATGGATAGATAGATTTACAAACCATACTTAATATGAGCCATACCCTATGGCCATATACAATTAAATCAAAATAAGCCAATACATTTGTCCAAATCATAGAAGACATATCATAAAAACTAATCCCTACACATGCCACTCACTTGAAACTTCTCAACCTATGTATCAATATCCCAATGTGATGGCTTGGTAGTGTGATGTTGCCTCTGACGTTCTCCAACCCTGAGCTAACCTGACAACACTAAAAGAAATGGAAATGAGGGAGTAAGCTCAAAGATTAGGAAGTCCATATGAAAATAATAAGCAATATGTCAACCTGTTTGTCAAGGTAATACAACCATAATCATACTTTTACTTATGTTCTGGTCATGCTTTTTTCTCAAGTCATAGTTACTAAATCATTTATATATGGAGCTATGGAACTCCAAATTTAGATCCACTAATTTTCCCTGAAACTAGACTCAAATATCTTCTTACCATAAAAAATTCAGAATTTTTTAATTATCCAATAAGTACAATTTATTCTTTAAAGTCTCCCCTATTTTTCTGTCTGATAGTTCTGACCTCTCTTCACTACGAATTAAATATCTCATAGTAAGAGATTCGGATGATGCTCTTGTGTATTTCCATTGAAAGTAGACCCATGAAGGACTTAGTCATATGAATTATAACCTTTAATTATTTTTATAAAATTTTTAATGATTTTTCAAATTTAAGACAGGAGAGTCCGAAATCACTCTGACTCTGTCTCACAAAAGCTCAAATATCTCATAATATTTAACTGTTTTGCTTACACCGTTTCCTTTATGTGAAATTAGATTCAATAAGCTTTAATTTCATATTTTATTCAGCCTTTACTTCAATTTCCACAGCTTTTTTTGATTTTCAAAGTCAGATGACTGCTGCTGTCCAACACTGTTTTAGTGCAATATCATGATAACTATCATATGATACGATAATAAACATAATCATAGGCATAAACATAAGTTTATTCATCATTCCAAACTTTGACTTACTTATCATCCATATACCTCTTACCATATACTTAGCTGATTGCTGATAAGTTTGAGTATATACCTGTACTACCCTTTAAAACAACCACTTATTCAAACACATCAGCTATGTACATTTCAGAGATATCAATCAACAAGAATCACAAATATTTCGAGGTACATGGATGAATTCATTATACATATACACATTCAATTTCATGTTTCTCAGGTATTGTACATACACAATTTTATACTTTGAATCATTGAGTTTCCCAATGGATATTTCATCAATCCATATTCAGTAGTACCCCTTTTTGGTACAAATCTCGAGTCACAATTCATACAATAGAATTGCTAGTCCAAGCTAATTTCTCATTATATCACATACCATAAGGCTTTGTCAAATTTCCAGTTCAGGCTAAATCCTCAATATAACAGAGCATTTCCTTTAGAGTCAATCTGGATGGCCAGTATAGGCTAAATCTAGTCAATTAGGATTACCCATCCGGCTAAATCCTTTTTATTCTGAAATCAATGGATTACCCATCTGGGCTAAATCTGTTCTATATTGAAATCAATGGATTACTCATCCGGGATAAATCCTTTACATCATATTTACTCGAGAGGGTTCAACTTAGGATTACTCGTCTAGGCTAAATCCTTTTTATACTGAGATTGATGGATTACCTATCTAGGCTGAATCCTTTCTGCAACACATGCAGGATCTCATTTCTCGTGAAACATGTCGTATCCATCGGTACTCAATATTCAAGCGGATTAAAACTTCTTTCAATCAAATCATGGTTTCTGAACATTTTCACGTAACTCAATTTAGTCACAAGAACTTACTCGTAGAATTCTCATAGGGTACCTCCGTGAAGCAATTCACACATTTCATGCAAATAGTAATTTTCCATTCCTTTCTCATAACATAACATTCATCACATTTTCCACATCACATTCATCCTCCATAATTTCTTCTAATATGATAAATCATACAATTTATGCTATAATAATAAAGAATTACCATTCAAGCATGATATTACATTATTATTACCATACGAACTTACCTTGGTTTTGAGTACGACTATTTATTTCGAATTAGTCCTTAACCTTGTTCAACCTCGCTCTAAGCCCGAATCTTATTTTCTTGATCTAACATTTCAAATATAACTTTTTTATTCTCACATTATTCAAATGGGTCCATAAATCATACTTTTGTAAATTTACATTTTGACCCCTAAACTTTTACATTTTAGTCCTTTTATGCATTTTCATGTAAAACCACTTAGTAAAAGTTGTTGAAAATGCTTTAATATTTCATATTCTACCATTAAACATCAAAATACTAACTTATCATGCATAGGTCAATTTTTTAAACATAAATCCTAGCTATAAAAAATGGTAGAAATGAGTAGATCATGTTACCGGGACTTCAAAAATGCATAGAACGTTAAAAACGGGGCTCGAGAGTACTTACTATTGAGCTTGGTAGCTTGAAAAGTCTAGCCATGGCTTCCCCCTTGCTACATTCGGCCAAACAAAAGATGGACAAAGGTTTTTGGCTTGACTTTTCCTTTTTTAATCTTTTAATTACAAAATGACTAAAATACCCTTTTTACTATTCTTTTTAATTTTAACATACAAGACCATTTTTGTCCAAATTTTTAGAACTTGGTCAAATTACTCTTTAAGGACCTCTAATTGATAATTCATTTCAATTTCATGCATGAAGCTTCTAGAACTCAAGTTTTACTACTTATTCAGTTTAGTCCCTAAAGTCCAATCGAGCACCTTAGGCATAAAATTTCTTCATGAAATTTTTACACAACTATATAAACATGTCATAGGTCTTATAATAATCATAAAATAATTATTTCTAATTTGGATTTGTGGTCTCAAAACCACCGTTCCGACTAGGCCCTAATTCGGGATGTTACATCGCCACAGCACCTTTACTAAAGGAATGGATTTCCTTCTTAGAACCTTAATGTCGCGATCCAGAATCTGAACTGGCTCCTCCTTGAAGGTTAGATCTAGTCAAACCTCAATTTTCTTAATAGGGACAATATGCGTGGGAACAGAGCGGTAGCGCCTCAACATCGAGACGTGGAACACATTGTGAATGTTGTCTAACTCTGGAGGTAGCTCCAACTGATAAGCAACTGATCCCACTCGTTTCAGAATTCGGTATGGCCCAATAAACCTAAGGCTCAACTTGCCCTTGCGACCGAACCTCAAAACCTTTTTCCATGGCGAGAACTTCAGAAACACGAAATCCCCTACAGAATACAATCTCACATCTCTTCAGATCAGCATAAGACTTCTGTCTATCAAGCGTTACCTTCGGACGATCCCTAATCAGTCGAACATTCTCCTCAGTCTCGGAGACTAACTCAGGACCCAAAACCCATTGTTCACCCAACTCAGTCAAACACAAGGGAGTGCGACACTTATGACCATATAGAGCCTCGTAAGGTTCCATCTGAATACTCGACTGGAAGCTGTTATTATAGGAGAACTAGGCTAGCAACAGATAGTCCTCCCAATTGCCTTGGAAATCAATCATGCAATTCCTCAACATATCCTCTAGTATCTGAATCACCCTCTTAGATTGACCATTAGTCTAAGGATGGAATGCAGTACTGAAGTCCAATCTCGAACCCAAAGCCTCATGCAACTTTCCCCAAAACCGAGACGTGAAGCGAGGATCCCTATCAGAGACAATCGAAATTGTTACCCCATGCAGTCTTACTATCTTAGAGATATAAATTTTTCCAGCTTCTGTAGTGAATAGTCAGTACGAATCGGTTGGTCAATCAATGCACGACGACCCAGACAGAATCCTTCTTAGTGCATGTCAAGGGTAACCCACTAGCGAAGTCCATTGGTACCCATTCCCACTTCCAAAGGGGAATCTTCATTAGCTACAGCAAACCCGAAGGCAACTGGTGATCAGCCTTAAGCTGCTCTTACGTCAAGTATTTAGCCACAAAATCGGTAACTTCTCATTTCAACCCTGGCCACCAATACAATTCTCAAAGATCCCAATACATCTTGTTCCCACTAGGATGCATAGCATACGGCCTACTATGCGCCTCTCTCAGTGTAGACTGCCTCAGGTCAGAATCGTTCGGCATATATATCTGGACTCAGAAACATAACCCTCAGAGTTCAACCCAAAATCTACAGTGCTACCACTCTCAATTTGTCAGAATCGAAGACCCAAAGATTCATCCTCCAACTGTTTACCCTTAATCTGCTCAATCCATGTCGGCTTAAATTGAAGCTTGGCTAATAAGCTACCATCATCAAATAAACTAAGGCGAGCAAACATCGCACTCAGACTAGTCATAGCTCTACGGCTCAGTGCATCAGCCACCACATTGGCCTTTCCAATATGGTATTCAATGGTGCAGTCATAATCCTTAAGCAGCTCGATGCATCTATGCTACCTAAGATTTAGTTCCTTCTAGGTGAGGAGGTACTTGAGTCTTTTGTGATCAATGTAGATGATACACTTCTCACCATACAGATAATGCCTCCATATTTTCAGTACAAGTACCATGGTGACCAACTCTAAATCATGCGTTGGGTAATTTTCCTCATAAGTCTTAAGCTGACGAGACGTATATGCGACCACCTTACCATCCTGCATCAACACACAACCCAAATCGACGTGTGACGCATCACTATAAATCATGAACACCTTTCCAGACTCCAACTATATCAGAATAGGGGCCTCAGTAAGTACAGTCTTGAGCTTGTCAAAGCTCTCTTGCTGCACATCAGTCCATACAAAAGAAACTCCCTTACGCAGAAGCTTTGTCAATGGAGTTGCGATCAAAGAGAACCCTTCTACAAAACACCAATAGTAACCTGCCAACCCCAGAAAGCTACGGATGTTAGACACATTCTTCAGTTGTTTCCAATCCAACACTGTCTCAATCCTATGAGGATCAACTCATATCCCCTAAGCAGAAATGACATGTCCCAAAAGTGTTACTTCCCGGAGCCAGAATTCACACTTGTTGAACTTCACATATAGCTGTTTCTCACGAAGAATCTGTAGCACCACTCTTAAATGCTCATTGTGCTCATTTTCAAACTTAGAATACACCAAGATATCATCGATGAAGACCATCACAAATCGATCCAGGTAGGGTTGGAACACTCGGTTCATCAAGTCTATAAATGCTGCTGGTGCATTAGTCAAACCAAAAGGCATCACTAGGAGCTTGTAATGTCCATATCAAGTCCTAAATGTTGTCTTATGCACATCCGCCTCCTTAACCCTCAATTGATGATACCCTGAATGTAGATCAATCTTGGAGAACACAAATGCCCCTTTGAACTGGTCGAATAAATCATCAATCTTCAGAAGTGGGTACTTATTCTTAATTGTGAGCTTGTTTAGCTGTCTATAGTTGATACACATCCTCATTGTCCCATCTTTCTTTTTCACAAACAACACAGGTGCTCCTCGCGGAGACACACTAGGACGAACGAACCCACGATCCAACAACTCCTGAATCTGAGCCTTAAGCTCCGTAAGTTCCTTCGGTGCCATTCGGTAAGGGGCATAGACACTGGAGTTGTACCCGGCAAAAGCTCAATACCAAATTCCACTTCTCGGCTTGGAGACAAACCCGATAGCTCCTCAGGAAAGACATCCAAAAAATCTCTGACAGTTTGATATCCTTAACTGAAGAGTCCCCAGAATCTGAAACAGTTACATAGGCTAGAAATGCCTAATATCCTTTTCGAGCCAACTTTTTCACCACCAATGCAGAAATCACATTAGACAGAAAATCTTGACGTTCCCCAATCATAACTACCTCGGCGTCCTCCTTGGTTCTCAAAACGACCCTCTTGGTCGCACAATCCAAACTTACTCGGTCCTTGACCAACCAGTCCATCCTAAGAATCAAGTCGAACTCCCCAGACGGAAGCTCCATCAGATTAGCCAGAAATACTGTCCCTTGAACCTCTAACGGGACGTCTCTACACAGTTTACTAACCTGGACAGATTGCCCCAAAGGACTTAATATAGTTACCTCACTATCAGTATTCTCAACAAGAATCCTTAGAGTTTTGAACAAGGTGCTAGCTACATAGGAGTGTGTAGAACCTCTATCTATCAATGCAAGATAAGGTACATTATAAATTAAAAACGTACCCGCAATGACGTCTAAAGTGTCTCGGTCCTCTCGGCGACAAGCAACATAAACAAGCCTCGCCTTAGTTTGTCCAACACCTCCACTCGGTGCTCTCTGTCCACGGCCCATACCGTTACCACCCCTAGTTTGACCACGACCCCTAGGTGGCTTGGTAAACTGTAATTTATACATATTTTTACCTCATGTTTAAAGTATTTAATGGATGATTTTCCATTAGAATTGGTGAATTCGATGCTCCTAATGCTTTAATTTCATGTTTTATACTTAGGAGAGCACAGGAGAGCGAAAGGAACGAGAAACGGGCCAAAAATGGAGAAAATGGGCCAAAAATGGAGAAAATGGGCCAAAGTACGAACTCAACATGGCCTAGACATCCTCACACGGGCATCCCACACGCCCGCGCCATTCTAACAGGCTCGAGCACGGCCTGATGTAATCGCACACGGGCGTGTCCCTGCCAAGTCCAAGTTGAGTCCAATTCGAAAAAGGCTAATTTTGAGGGCTCATATGCATTCCAAATCCTATAAATACACCCTAGAAGAGGAGAAAAGCGGACACACAGAATAGGGAGTAAGAAATTACTCCAAGGAAGCCGATTGATTCATCTCAGAAGCTGGATTCATCATCAAGACTGAAGATTTCTCCTCAATTCCCCTTCAGGAGTTTTGGGTTTTCTTTATGTTTTGTATTCTTTATGATTTTGAGATTTTTTCTTATTTAGTTACGAACTAAATCCCCTAAATACCTGAGAGGAATGAAACCTAAGATGAATCTTGTTATTATTTTCTGAATTGTATGATAAATATTTAACTTGTTCTTAATTATGTGTTCTTAATTCTTGTTTTGATATCCCAGGACATTGATTCAAGATAAGCTCTTATTTAGAGGAGGAATAGACCCTGTCTAAGAGTACATTTATCATAATTAAGCAGAGTTGATTGCGCACCTAGACATAATGTGACAAGATTTTGTCGGATTAGGGTGAAACCTAATAAGGGGATCCATAGATCGAGTTAATGCAACGCTAGAATGTTAATTAGAGAAAAGTCTTGGTTATTAAATCTAGGGATTAGATGTTATTAGTCTTGAATAGGGATAATAACATAACTTAGGGATCTCTACAGAACAAGTTAAATGAATAAATCGTCCGATTTAGAGCCAGAATAACAAGTACAGTCTAGGTGGATTTTTTCTTAAGTATTGTCTTCATTTAATCGATTTTTCCAAAAGCAATTCTCCAATTCCATTCTCAGTGCGTTCTTAGTTTAGATAAATAGTTAATTAAGACAAAAGCCTCTTTATTCTTAGGCTAGATAATAAAAAGACAATCATTACTAGTACTTTTAGTTCCTTTGGGTTCGACAATCCGATCTTGCTAAAACTATACTACTGTTCGATAGGTACACTTGCCTACATCGCGATAATAACTAGTTTCAAGAATGATTAATTGTAAATATTTAAAACCTATCACGAAATAACGTGATCAAGTTTTTGGCGCCGTTGCCAGGAAACTAAGATATTAGGAACGCTCAATTTTTATTACTTTAGCCATTTATTTTTCTTGCAATTTAATTTTATATTATAATTATTACTTATTTATTTACTTTTTCCTTCTCTTGGCAGGTTTAAATAGTTTATGACTAGAAGAAACTCGTCAAGGCCACTACTTTTTGACGAAGAAATTGATCGCACAGTTCGTAGAAACCAAAGAGAAATAAGGCGAAGCTTAAGATACACAGAGAACGAGCAAGAAGACGATACTCAACCCCCAACCGAAGAGATGTCTGAAAACCAAGGCAATCAGCAACCTCCTGCAATTGCGATTAATCAAAATCCTGCTCCACGCACTATGTATGATTATGCTAAACATTCTTTAACAGGAACTGAATCAAGCATAGTTAGACCTGCTGTAGCTACAAATACTTTTGAATTAAAACCTAACACTATTCAAATGGTACAACAATTTTATCAGTTTAATGGCTTGCAGGATGAGGATCCCAACGCTCATTTAGCCAACTTCTTAGAATAATGCGATACATTTAAAATTAATGGCATTTTTTTATGATGCCATACGTCTTCGATTGTTTCCCTTTTCATTGAGGAACAAAGCTAAACTGTGGTTGAACTCGGTACCACGAGGTTCAATTACTACTTGGGAACAAATGACCGAAAAATATTTACTAAAATATTTTCCACCGGATAAAACGGCTAAATTACGTAATGATATCTCTTCTTTTGTGTAGATGGATTTAGAAACACTCTACGATGCATGGGAGAGATAGAAAGACCTTTTAAGAAGATGCCCCCACCATGGGTCACCGCTTTGGCTCCAAGTAGAAACATTTCACAATGGTCTGAATCCTTCGACTCGGTAAATGGTTAACACAGCTGCTGGCGGAACCATCAACAATAAAACATCAGAAGATGCCTATGACTTTATTGAGGAGATGTCACTGAATAACTATCAGTGGCAAGTTATGAGGATAAAGCAAACGAAAACAGCCGGCGTTTACAACATCTATTCGGTCACCATGCTCTCTAATCAGGTAGAACTCTTAAATAAAAAGATTGGTGGTTTTCTTAATTCTTTACAGGTTCACCCAGTAATGCAGTGCGAAACAAGTGGAGGTGGAACAAACCATTCGGAATACCAACCATATGGCCACAACATGGATAACAAGCAATTAAACTACATGGGTAATAATCCTCGACCTCAAAACAATCTATATAGTAACACTTATAATGCAGGTTGGAGGAGCCACCCCAATTTCTCATGGGGCGGTCAAGGAAATCAAAGACCACAACATCCTCCGGGCTACCAACAACCACCCTACCAACAAGAAAAGAAGTCAAACCTTGAAGAGATACTCTCAAAGTTTATATCAATGTTAGAAACCCATTTTTAGAACACTGAGATAGCACTTAAAAATCAACAAAGGTCGAGCCAAGGGCTCGAAACTCAGGTAGGCCAGCTTTCCAAACTAATCTCTGAACGACCACAAGGTAGTTTGCCAAGTAATACCAAACCTAACCCAAGGGAACAACTCAATGCAATTATTATTCAAGATGACGAAGGAGTCATTGAGCCTGAACTAGAACCGAGGCAAGAAACTGTGGTAAGCAAAGGTCAAGGTGAGGTAGATCAAAATATAAACAAACCAGTGACTGCCGAATATAAACCTCGTGTGCCATACCCCAACGCGACAAGGAAAGACCGCTTAGATGAACAATTTGGTAAATTCCTTAAACTCTTAAAAATATTACATATTAACTTACCGTTTATTGAAGCTCTATCGCAGATGCCAAACGCAATGAAATTTTTAAAAGAAGTTTTAGCATATAAGCGAAAGTTGGGCGAGGCGTCGCATATGGAGCTGAACGCAGTTTGCTCGGCCATTCTCCAAAATAAACTACCTAACAAACTAAAAGACCCAGGGAGCTTTACTATTCCTTGCTTAATTGGTAGTTTAGATGTTAATCATGCATTAGCTGATCTAGGGGCTAGTATCAACGTCATGCCTTACAAAATGTTTAAGCAACTAGGTCTCGGGAAACCCAAACAAACTAGGATGAGCATTCAATTAGCAGATAAAACTATAAGATTCCCTAAAGGTAGTATTGAAGATGTGCTAGTTAAAATCGATAAATTTATATTTCCCATTGACTTTATTGTTCTAAACATAGAAGAGGATAGCATCACTCCCTTAACTCTAGGAAGGCCCTTTTTAGCAACTACTAAAACAATCATTGATGTTGGCACAGGTGAAATCACACTCCGGGTGGGAGACGAAACAATCACCCTTTAAGCGAATGAAGCTAGACACAATTGTGTGACACGACTTTGTAAATCCACAAGCCCGAGGAACACAAGCATGCACTAAATGTCAGACGCGCCCAAATTTGAAATTCACAAATCACACGGGCTAAAATTAGGGAACACGAGCATGTGCCATGGCTGTGTGGCCCAAAGTCTATAAATATCCTGCACTATTCACTTTCTTCCCCATTCAAAAACTCTAACCCCAGCCGCTGCAACTCCACACGGCCTCCTTACCACGCCCGTGCGCCGCCTCCAACTTCATTTTTAACGCTCAATCCCTCTCCCTTAGAGTTTGTTTACTCCTTTCACTTCTATTTTACTTATTACTAATGCTTATTATTAGCATAATCTTCATTGCTTTCGAACTATTTTTCAATTTGCTCATTATTTTATCATTTAGTTTGCATTCTTAGGTTAGTTATTATACATTGCGTGTTATTAGGGAAACCTCATACCCATGACTTTACCATGGTCATTCTCATGATATTTCCATGCCAATGTCTATCATTCAATTTTCATTTTTCAATCATGTTGTTAGAAAAGCTTCACTCTTTGTTCCTACACATGCTATTACTACTCCAATTTTCATACAATGATAAGGTCACGAAATTATTATGTTAGTTATGTTTGGTTGTGGCTGAAATTCTGCTTTTTATTTGAAAATTGTATTCCTTTTACTTTGACCACTCATCAAGATGACTTGATGATTCTAAACCTAGGTACCATGTCATCTTCACGTGGTAAAAAGCCACCGTACCTGCCTCGAAGAAGAGGAAGGGAGCGTCATCTTCCACGGGTCCAACCACAGAAATTTGTCACCCTATCCTACAGTTCCCCCGAGGGCCCCAAGAAGAGCTTTTCCAAATACTTCGGGCCCGACCCTTAATTGTGGGCCGTTGTATCGACTGGGTTGTCGTAGAACAAGTTTAGATGGTTGATGCAATTTGGGCCCTCCTAACCACCGACCCTTGGGACCTATTCTTTGGGATTATCGAGCTGATGTATCTCGATCTCACGATAGAACTATGCTCAATATTCCATCTTCAGACCGTAATTACAAATTACGATGATCTCGGAATGGTCCAGTTTCACCTAGGTGGGTTAGTCTGCCAGCTAAGTGTCCTAGAGTTCGATGCTGGACTAGGCTTATATACGGAGGAGTTCAAGTAGGAAAATGAACTACATGCTCTCACTCGCCACATACATTTTTCTCCCTCAAAGTGTTGGCACACTTTGGCCCCTGGCGTAGCCTTCTAAAATCCTAGCCACTCCAAGGCATCAGTTCTCCCACCATCCCTGAGGTACCTACACACTATTTTGGCTCACACGATTACAAGGAGGCGAGAGAGCATGGGCGTCGTCAACACTCACGAAGCCTACTTCTTATGGTGTATGTCACAAGGGCACGTCATTGACCTTGCCTATTTCATCACCCTTGCGATTCAGCAACAGACGGAGCGGCATCGGAAGGGGGTCATCTCCATTGGCCCCTACGTGACTCGACTGGCGCGACACTTTGGGCTCCTCAACACCGCGGTCCAAGAATCATCCCTCACCCTCATCGGTCAGATGTCTCCACAAGGCATCTCGAGCATGCTTAGCATGAGGATAATCGAGAGGCGCCGAGGAACCTACCCTCCCCAGTATCGTCTCACCCAATCTACTGAGGAGGAGGCCTACGAGGACTTTCCTGATGACGTCCCCCCACAGCACGACGACCCATCGACCCAGCCACCACCACATTCTCGTCCAGTTCATGCGACGGCTTCATATGCTGACATCTTTGAGCGCCTCAACCGATTCGAGCAATAGTGTTTTCAATGATTTGACAACATTGATGCCACTCTACAGCAGATTTGTCAACAACTCCACATCTCATTGCCAGTCCCACCTCGCGAACCATCTAGCGATGAAGATGTTTAAAAATATTTATTTTTTATTTTATGTTTTTAATTTTTATTGAAACTACTTTTTATTTTTATTAGATTTTAGAAATTTTATTTTTTAATTATTAATTTCAGTTATTTCTTTTTGAGTAATTATTCTTCCTAATATCCCCTGAAAAGTTCCTAATTTTATCACAATTATATAGAGCTCTTAAGCTCATCGCCACATAAGAACTAAAACTCTATGACATGTCCTGATCGACCATGACCATAGCTAACACTAGATATAATATTCTTTTGGTGCAGCACTTATGAACTAATGAACCTCTATGACCGTCGGAGTATCCTCCTCCACTCTCGAACCGATTACTCTCCAAAACTCTAGTTCAAGGAATTCATCATACATGAAGTTTCACTTTTCTCCCTATCTTATTTTTATATTCTATAATACCTATCTTTGTACGTTGAGGGCAATGTACATCTTAAGTGTGGGGGGCATTCATGTCATTATAAAAAAAAACCTTGAATGATTACCTTGTTTTCTTGAAAAGCTCTCATATCATATTTAGGATAAATTTTAATTGATTTGTGATTTTGATTGATATATCTTGAATTAAAACATAGGGATTTATGCATTGATTGTTTAAACTTTAAGGAATTAGAGAATCAAGCATGATAAGTTGATTTTTAAGAATTTAAAATTATAGGTTGTTTCCGTAAGTCTAGGTATTACTTTGAATTGGAAATCACGAGTCTAAACATCAAAAAGCCATAATTTTTAGTGAGATTTTTGAGCCTTCTGAGCATCTATTAATCTTTTCATGATCACTTTTATTATTGCTTTGAGTGTGTTAGTATTGAACTATTATTCTAGAACTTGCTTGATTATGCATGTCGAGACCACACCATTTGATTTGATATGTGAAAATGATTAAAGCACTTAGGATTAACCCACTCATGCCATGAAAAGCCTACCTCTACAATTAACCCCTAGTAAACCCCCTTTAGCATAACAAGCCATTCCTTGTATTAACCTCAATATTAACCCTTAACCCATTATTGTTGAAATCCCCTAAATTAATTTGATTCCTATTTTTGTCGAGATTTGAGTTGAAGAACTTGCTTAGCTATGTCTTGTTTGTAAGAAGTTCGTCTATAAATATTTAACTTGTTCTTAAAAAAAACACTATGTATACTTATCTGTAATTTCATATTTTGAAAAGAAGCTCTGTTGTACACAAGTGAATATTAACTCTTTTTCTAGTTAGGCAATTTTTCAATTCAATCTCAATTCTAACCCTTTCTTTCAGCTTGTGACCACACCCCCTAGCCAATCTTCACTACAACCTTCTAAAGACCTTTTGACTGATGTATCTTCTTAAATTATAGTGGTGGAGATTTGATTTTCATACAAGCCTATGGTAATGACTTTTCATTATTGACTATTGAGTGCTTCATTTATTGTCCTTAAACACCTCGAGTGATTTGAGTGAATCCTTAGTGAGGATGTGAAACTCTGTGATATTCTGAATCAAAGGCAATTACTCAGATGAGGAGAGACACCTATATTTGCATGATTAAATACACAACTCAGAATGTTTGAAACTTTTATGTTCTTTTAGTTGAAATTCTCAATGTATGATTACTTATGGATTAATTTAAGATATTATCGATAGAAATTATAAGTTGGGAAGAATTTATTTTGATTATGAGTTGAGAACTTTGCTTGAGGACAAGCAAATGCTTAAGTGTGGGGGTATTTGATAAACCGTAATTTATACATATTTTTACCCCATGTTTAAAGCATTTTTTGGATGATTTTCCACTAGAATTGGTGAATTAAATGCTCCTAATGCTTTAATTTCATGTTTTATACTTAGGAGAGCATAGGAGAGCGAAAGGAATGAGAAACGGGCCAAAAACAGAGAAAATGGGCCAAAGTACAAACTCAACACGGCCTAGACTTCCTCACATAGGCATCCCACATGCCCGTGCCATTCTAACAGGCTCAAGCATGACCTGAAGTAATCACACACGGGCGTGTCCCTGCCGAGCCCAAGTTGAGTTCAATTCAGAAAAGGCTAATTTTGAGGGCTCATAGGCATTCCAAAGCCTATAAATAAACCCTAGAATAGGAGAAAAGGGGGACACACAGAATAGGGAGTAAGGAATTACTCCAAGGAAGCCCATTGATTCATTTCAGAAGTTGAATTCATCATCAAGACTGAAGATTTCTCCTCAATTCCCCTTCAGGAGTTTCGGGTTTTCTTTATGTTTTGTATTCTTTATGATTCTGAGACGTTTTCGTATTTAGCTACGAACTAAATCCCCTAAATACCTGAGGGGAATGAAACCTAAGATGAGTCTTGTTATTATTTTCTGAATTGTATGATAAATATTTAACTTGTTCTTAATTATGTGTTCTTAATTCTTGTTTTGATATCCCAGGACATTGATTCAAGATAAGCTCTTATTTAGAGGAGGAATAGACCCTGTCTAAGAGTACATTTATCATAATTAAGCGGAGTTGATTGCGCGCCTAGACATAGGGTGACAAGATTTTGCCGGATTAGGGTGAAACCTAATAAGGGGATCCATAGATCGAGTTAATGCAACCCTAGAGTGTTAATTAGATAAAAGTATCGGTTATTCAATCTAAGGGTTAGATGTTATTAGTCATCAATAGGGATAATAACATAGCTTAGGGATCTCTACAGAACAAGTTAAATGAATAAATCTTCTGATTCGGAGCCAGAATAACAAGTACAGTCTAGGTGGATTTTTCCTTAGGTATTGTATTCATTCAATCGATTTTTCCAAAAGCAATTCTCCAATTCCATTCTCTGTGCATTCTTGGTTTAGATAATTAGTTAATTAAGGCAAAAACCTCTTTATTCTTAGGTTAGATAATAAGAAGATAGTCATTACTAGTACTTTTAGTTCCTTTGGGTTCGATAATCCGGTCTTGCTAAAACTATACTACTGTTCGATAAGTACACTTGCCTACATCACGATAATAGTTAGTTTCAAGAACGATTAATTATAAATATTTAAAACCTAGCACGAAATAACGTGATCTTGGCTGCTAAACTACCTTTGATGGCTGTGCAGTACCAGAACTCGAAGCTTGTATCTAATCGGCCCTCAGCGGACACTCTTGAACACGATGCTTAGTAGATCCACATCTCAAACAAGCCCTAGTTGTCCTCCAACATTCTCCCTAATGGCGTTTACCATAATGCCCAGAATGTAAGATCCTAGTAGGTGCAACAGGAGACCCAACTCTAACTGGCCCATTAGATTTGGTCTTTTTCTTAGGCCTCATCATAGAACTTGAGGGCTCCAAATCCCTCTTGTTTTTACCCCTCACTATCTCTATTTTGGCGCTCAGCGCGCTTTACCTCCTCGGTGATCTTCGCCTTCTCTACCACCATGACTCACACATAGCGGCTTAATCTCAGGAACTCGGCCTTATACTCAGTCACTAAATGATCCCCTTCCGTGAAATTTAGAAACTCACATCTCCTAGCATCTATGTAGCTTGCCCCCACATATTTACCTTGGAAGGCAGCCGTATAGAAATCCCATGTCAGTCATTCGGCCTGAGTGCCCTCCTTAACGGTCAGCCACCACTGGTATGCTTCATCGCGAAGCAAGGAAATGACCCCTTTCAATTTTTGTTCAGGGTTAAAGTCCTGATCGTCCATAATTTGTTCCGTGGCCTCTATCTAGTGCTCAGCCACATTAGGGGTGAATCCAGTGACACCCCTGAATAACTCAGCCCCATTGGACCGGAGTCATTCCGTAACCAACCCTCGGCCCTTAGATCTAGTATTAGGCCCAGCAACCCTTTCCAATATCCTGAGTATAGCCTGGGACAGTGCGTCGTCCCTAGCCATATGGTCTTGAGACAAAGTCTCAGTCGTAGGTGATACCAGTGTCTCACTCGTGTCTAAATTAGGCATGTTGTTAGATGCCAAGGACTCGGCTCGAGACCCTCTACAGCCTCTAACTCGGCCTCTCATACCCTATCCACGGATACCTCGTGCACTCATTGTAGATTCAAAGTTTATCTACATTAACAGTTATATGAATCAGTTACAGTTTCGATATTTATTAGTAGATATATTATGCAAAATAGTATCAGAAGTTTAAAGTTTGTTATCGCGAATCGCAGTCTCTATCAGTTTTCCCTATGGTCTCAGAGCATACTAACTATAATATTTCCACAGTATACTAATAATATTTTTCAGATAAGACTTATCATGGTTTCAGAACATAATTGATGTAAATCGTGATAAGTTTTATAATTTATGAATGACCGTTCTTGAAAACTAACTATTATCACGACAAAGGCAAGCACACCTATCAAACAGTAGTATAGCTTATGGCAAGACCTGAATGTCGAACCTAAAAGAACTAAAAGTACAAGTATTAACTTTCTTTTTATTATCTAGCCTAAAATTATTATCTAGCCTAAAAAATAAAGGGATTTGTTTTATCTAAACTAATTACTAAACTAAGAATGCACAAAAAGTGAATTGGGGAAATAACTTTTGGGAAAACTGAATGATTTAGACAATACCTAAGGAAAAATCCACCTAGACTTCAGTTGTTATTGACTCTGAATTAGACGATTTATTCATTTGACTTGATCCATAAAAATCCCTAATTTATATTATTATCTCTCTCGAGACTAACAACGTCTAACCCTAGGTTGATTAATTAAAATCTATTTCTAATTAAAACCCTTAGTGTTGCATTAACTCAATTTATGGATTCCCTTATTAAGTTTCACCCTAATCCGAAAAAATTATGTCACCCTATCTCTAGGCTTGCAATCAACTCTACTCAATTATGTTAGATCTACTCTTAGACATGGACTATTAATAAGCACATCAAAACTTGAATTAATATCCTGGAATATCAAAGAAAGAATTAAGAACACATAATTAAGAACAAATCAAATATTTATCATATAATTCAGATAATAATAACAAGATCCGTCTTAGGTTTCATTCCCCTTAGTTATTTAGGGGGTTTAGTTCATATTTATGAAAGAAAACATCTCAAAAGAATAATGATAACAAAACATAAAGAAAACCCAAGAACTCTTAAAGGGAATTGAAGGGAGACCTTCAGTCTTGAAGGTGAATCCAGCTTCTGAGATGGATCAATCGGCTTCCTTCGAGCAATTCCTTGCTTCCACATCCCTTTTCTGTCTTTCAGGTACCTCATCGGGTGTTTATATAGGCTTTAGAATGCTTCTAAACCCTCAAGAGTGGCCTTTTCTGAATAGGACTAGATTTGGGCTCAACAGGGACACGCCCGCGTGGGGTGGCTTAGGCCGTGCTGCAATCTATTAAATAGAAACGGGTATGTGAACTACCCATGTGAGGAAGTCCAGGCATCTTGATTTCCCACGTTGGCCCATTTTCTCCGTTTTCGGCCTGTTTGTTGCTCTTTTTACTCTCATATGCTCACCTAAGTATAAAACATGAAATTAAATGATTAGGAGCATCTAATTCACCAATTCTAAAGATAATTCATCCAAAATTATGCTAAGCATGGGAGAAAAATATGTATCGATTACGGTTTACCGAATACCCCCTCACTTAAGCGTTTTTTGTCCTCAAGCAAAATCATCAACTCACAATCAAAATAAATTCTTCTCAACTTATAATTCTCATCAATAGTATCTCAAAATATTCCATAAGTAATTATATATTGAAAATTCAACTTGAAGAACATCAAAGTTTCAAACATTCCAAGTTGAGCATTTAATCATGAAAACATAGATGTCTCCCCTCATGTAAGTAATCATCTTTAATTCAAAATATCACAGAGTTTCACATCCTCACTAAAGATTCACTCAAATCACTCGAGGTGTTTAAGGATAGGAAATTTGGCACTCAACAGCTGAAAAAGAAGGTTAGAATCGAGATTGATTGAATTGAACTTTCATAGTTTCTTCTAGTTCCCAGGCAGCATCTTCTATACCGTGAATTTTCCAGAGAACTTTCACTAAAGCTATACTTTTATTTCTCAGTTCTTTAATGTCACAAGCTAGAATTTTGATCCGTTCTTCACTGTACATCATATCAGGCTGAATCTCAACGTCAACAGGTAAAATCACATGTGAAGGATCTAATCGATATTGTCGTAACCTAGATACATGAAATACATCGTGAATATTTTCTAAGTTTGATGGCAAAGCTAATCTGTAAGCTACTAGCTCGATCCTCTCAGTGATCTTATACATCCTTACAAACCACAGACTAAGCTTTCCTTTACAACCAAATCAAAGAACTTTCTTCCAGGACGATACTTTCAAAAAAATTTGTTGCTGACTTGAAATTCAATGTCTTTTCTTTTCAAATCCACGTAAGATTTCTATCAATCTCTAGCTACTTTCAAACTGTCTCGTATCACTTTTACCTTTTTTTGGTTTCTCGTATCAAATCATTGTTGAGAAGCTTTTTCTCACTAAACTCTGTCCAGTACAATGAATTTCATTACTTTTAACCGTATAAAGCCTCATACGGTACCATTTCAATGCTCGACTGATAATTTTTGTTGTACTCAAATTCAACCAACTGTAGAAATCTCTTCCAATTTATTCACTTGAATTGATCCGTAGAAATCCATAAGTTATAATATTATCTCTCTCGAGACTAACAACATCTAACCCTAGGTTGATTAATTTAAATCTCTTTCTAATTAAAACCCCTAGTGTTCCATTAACTAGATCTATGGATTCTCTTATGAGGTTTCACTCTAATCTAGCAAAATTATGTCACCCTATCTCTAGGCATGCAATCAACTCCGCTTAATTATGTTAGATCTACTCTTAGACAGGGACTTTTGTTCTTCTGAATAAGCACATCAACACTTGAATCAATATCCTGGAATATTAAAGCAAGAATTAAGAACTCATAATTAAGAACAAGTCAAATATTTATCATATAATTCATATAATAATAACAAGATCCGTCTTAGGTTTCATCCCCTTTAGGTATTTAGGTGGTTTAGTTTATATTTATGAAAGAAAACATCTCAAAAGAATAATGATAACAAAACATAAAGAAAACCCAAGAACTCTTGAAGGAATTGAAGGGAGATCTTCAGTCTTGAAGGTGAATCTGGCTTCAGAGATGGATCAATCGGCTTTCTTCGAGTAATTCCTTGCCTCCTACTCTGTATGTCATTTTCAGGTACCTCTTGGGGTGTTTATAGAGGCTTTAGAATGCTTCTAAACCCTCAAGAGTGCCCTTTTTCGAATAGGACTAGACTTGGGCTCGACAAGGACACGCCCGTGTGTGATTGCTTCAAACCGTGTTCGAGTCTGTTGAATGGACAATGGCGTGTAAACTACCCGTGTGAGGAAGTCCAGGCTGTGTTGATTTCCCATGTTGACCCATTTTTTCCGTTTCTCGCTCTTTTTACTCTCCTATGCTCTCCTAAGTATAAAACATGAAATTAAAGGATTAGGAGCATCGAATTCACCAATTCTAAGGATAATTCATCCAAAATTATGCTAAGCATGGGATAAAAATATGTATAAATTATGGTTTATCAAATACCCCCACACTTAAGCGTTTGCTTGTCCTCAAGAAAAATCCTTAACTCACAATCAAAATAAATTCTTCTCAACTTATAATTCTCATCAATAGTATCTCAAAATAATCCATAAGTAAACATACATTGAAAATTCAACTCGAAGAATATCAAAGTTTCAAACATTCCAAGTTGAGCATTTTATCACGAAAACCTAGGTGTCTCCCCTCATCTAAGTAATCACCTTTGATTCAAAACATCATAGAGTTTCACATCCTCACTAAAGATTCACTCAAATCACTCGAGGTGTTTAAGGACAAGAAATTTAGGGGTGCTTGCGTTATACAAGAGGACAAGATCTCCAACTCTAAATTGCTTGCGTTTTCTTAAACAAGTGTCGTGGCGGTGCTTCGTTGCTTCCTTGTATAGGGGTGAATTTTCATATGCATTGGTTCACCACTCATCTAACTCGTTCAACTGCATCAACCTATTTTCACTTGCAAGTTTGGGATCAAGGTTTAGAAATTTTATAGCCCAAAATACCTTCTGTTCTAACTCAAATGGTAGATGGCAACTTTTTCCATAAACAAGTCTGTAAGGTGATGTTCCTATGGAGGTCTTAAAAGCAATTCTATAAGCCCATAAAGCATCGTCTACTTTCATCGCCCAATCCTTCCTATTCGATTCTACTATCTTTTCTAGGATACGTTTAAGCTCTTTGTTTGCCACTTTGACTTGGCCACTAGTTTGAGGGTGGTAAGGGGTAGCTGTTCTGTGGTGAATTCCATATTTCTTAAGGATCTTATCAAATTAGGCATTAAAAAAATGAGTACCCCTATCACTGATGATTGCTCTAGGTGTTCCAAATCAAGAGAAAAGTTTCTTAAGGAAAAACGTACTACTACTCTAACATCATTAGTAGGTAAAGCTTGGGCTTCAACCCATTTTTACATATAATTGACAGCTACTAAGATGTATTTATTCCCAAATGAACTAGGGAATGGAGCCATTAAGTCGATACCCCAAACGTCAAATATTTCACATGAAAGTATATATGTTTGAGGCATTTCATCACGTTTGGAGATATTACCTGTTCTTTGGCATTTGTCACAAGAAGTAACATACCTGTTGGTATCTTTGAATAGAGTGGGCCAATAAAAACTTGATTCGAGTATTTTATGTGCGGTCTTATTCCCACTGTAATGTCCTCCAGTTGGTCCTGAGTGGCAATGTTCCAAGATCTTCAATGCTTCTATCCTTGTAACGCATCTCCTAATGACTTAGTCTGCACATATACAGAAAAGGAATGGGTCTTCCCAAAAGTAGTTTTTCACATCAGTAAAGAATCACTTCTTTTGCTGATGTGTCAACCCTTTTGGGATAATGTTAGCGGCTAAAAAATTTGTAATGTCTGCAAACCAAAGTACCTCAGAATTAGATATAGCAAAAAAAATATTCTTCAGGGAATGAATCATTTATTTCAACTTCATCTAGCTCTTTGGTACTTGAATTTTCAAGCCTGAAAAGATGATCAGTTGCGAGATTTTCAATTCCTTTCTTATCCTTAAACTCCAAGTCAAATTTTTGCAATAAAAAAATCCATCAAATAAGTTGAGGTTTTCCATCAGTCTTAGTTAAAAGGTAGCGAAGAGCAGAATGGTCAGTATAAACGACAACTCTAGACAATATTAGATATGGCCTAAATTTATCAAATGCAAAAACCACAGCTAGCAGCTCTTTCTCCATGGTTGTGTAGTTTTCTTGTGCTGCTGCCAAAGTTTTGCTAGCATAATAGATAGGTTGAAAATGCTTATCTCTTCGTTGTCCCAAAACTACACCTACTGCAAAATCACTCGCATCGCACATTAGTTCGAAAGGTGAATTCCAATCAGGTGCAATTATAATTGAAGCTTTAGTCAATTTATCCTTTAAACTATTAAATGCTTCTAAACATTCCTGATTGAAATTAAAGGGCACATCTTTTTCTAGTAATTTAGTCAAAGTTTAGCTATTTTAGAAAAATCTTTAATAAATCTTCTATAAAACCCAGCATGTCCTAAAAAGCTTCTAATAGCCTTAACCGACTTAGGGGGAGGTAGTTTCTCAATGGCTTCAATTTTAGATTTATCAACCTCAATCCCTTTACTAGAAATTTTATGTCCTAGGACAATACCTTCTTGAACCATAAAGTGACATCATTCCTAGTTGAGCACAAGATTTGTTTCCTCGCATCTTATTAAGACTCGTCTTAAATTTTTAAGGCAAAGATGGAAAGAGTTACCGAAAATCGAGAAATCATCCATCAATACCTCCATGATGTCTTCTACGAGTTCGTCAAAAATGGCCATCATGCAACGCTGAAAAATAGCAGGTGCATTACATTATCCAAAAGGCCTTTTACGATAAGAAAACATACCGTATGGGCATGTAAATGTCATATTTTCTTGATCTTCAGGAGCTATTGGGATTTGAAAATAACTAGAGAGTCTGTCTAAGAATTAGTAGTACATGTGCCCTGATAATCATTCCAACATTTGGTCAATGAATGGAAGGAGGAAGTGATCTTTTCTCTTGGCATCATTCATGTTCCTATAGTCAATGCAAACTCTCCAACCTATGACTGTCCTTGTTGGGATTAGTTCATTCTTTTCATTGGTTACAACAGTCATGCCTCCTTTCTTAGGAACAACTTGCACTAGACTTACCCAAGAACTGTCAGAAATAAGATAAGTAATTCCAACATCTAGGAGTTTAATTACCTCAGCTTTAACAACTTCCTTCATGTTGGGGTTCAGTCGTCTTTGGTCTTGCACACATGACTTATATTCATCTTCCATTAAAATTTTGTGGGTGCAAAAAGAAGGGCTGATCCCTTTAATGTTAGAAATTTTCTAAGCTATGGCCCTTTTATGCTCTCTTAATACTTGGAGTAACTCCTCTTTCTCCTTGGGTTGCAAGTTAAATGCAATAATTATCGGTAATGTAGAATTATCTCCAAGGAATGCATATTCCAAGTGATTCGACAATTGTTTAAGTTCCAGTTTTGGAGGTTCTTCAATAGAGGGTTTTTGCTTAAGTTCATCGTTTACCTTAATAACCTTATATTCTGCTGGTCTTGGAGAGGTTTCATTGGAATTTATTTTGGTTACTATCTCAGAATCATCTTCCACTCCATTCCTTGGGCAAGACACAGTTCCATGGTGTCCTCATGTACGATTTCCTGAAAAGAATCTTGAGTAGCATGATCAATAGGGTCAATAAAATAACATGAGTCATCTTGTTCCCTAGAAAATCTCATGGCATCATAAATTTTAAAAATAATCTCTTCGTCACCTACTCTAAGTACCAATTTACCATCACCTACATCAATAACAACCTTAGAAGTGGCTAAAAATGGTCGACCTAAGATTAAAGGCATTTCAAGCACAACGAAATTAACAAGGAATATAAATTTATCTACTTTTACAAGTACGTACTCTATAATTCCCCTAGGATATTTAATAGATCTATCAGCTAATTGAATACTCATCCTAGTGGGTTTAGTTTCCCCAAGACCAAGTTGTTTAAACATTTTATATGGCATCAAATTAATGCTAGCGCCTAAATCAGCTAGTGCCTTATCAACATTCAAACTACCAATTAAGTAGGGAATAGTAAAACTTCCTAGATCTTTCAGTTTGGTTGGTAGTTTATTTTGGAGTATGGTTGAGCACTCCTCATTAAGTTCCACTGTAGATAGGTCTTCAAAACTTCCTTTTGATTGTTAGAGGCTCCTTTAAAAATTTTACATATGTAGGCATCTATGATATAGCTTCAACAAAAGGTAAGTTAATATGCAGTTGTTTAAAAAGTTCAAGAAATTTACCGAATTTTGCATCCATGCGGTCTTTCTTCAACTTTGCTGGATATGGGATTGGTGGTTTATATTCCTTTGGCATTGGATTGTTATTGTTTTCGGGTTTTACCTCCACTCATTTGTTTTTGTCAACTTCTTATGGTGGCTTCTTTCCAGATTCAGCTAACACTTTCCCACTCCTTAATGTATCTGCTTTTACATGCTCTTTTGGTTTGGGTTCGGTGTTACTAGGTAGACTTTCTTGTAGTCTTTCTGAAATCATCTTCACTAGCTGCCCAATTTGATTCTTGAGTCCTTGGATTGACGCTTGCTGATTTTTAAATGCAGTTTCAGTGTTTTGAAAATAGGTTTCCTCTACTGAAACAAATTTTGATATCATCTCCTCAAGGTTCGGCTTTTTCTCTTACTGGTAAGGTTGTTGTTGGAAGCCTGAAGGGGGTGGTGGTCTCTGATTCCATTGGCCTCCCCATGAGAAATTTGAGTGGTTCCTCCATCCTACATTGTAAGTGTTACTATAAGGATTTTTTGAGGTCGAGGATTATTACCCATATAATTTAGTTGCTCGTTTTCCATGTTGTGGCCATAAGGTGGATATTCTGAATTGCTCTTTCCTCCCCCACTTGCATTGTATTGCATTACTGGGTGAACCTGTGAAGAACCAAGTAAACCATCAATTTTTCTATTCAAAAGTTCTACCTAATTAGAGAGCATGGTGACCGAATCAACGTTAAAAGCTGCTTTCGTTGGCTTTGTCCTTATGACTTGCCACTGATAACTATTCAGTGACATCTCTTCTATAAATTCATAAGCCTCCTCAAGTGTCTTATTTTTAATAGTCCCATCAGCAGCTGCATCAATCATCTGTCTAGTTGAAGGATTCAGCCCATTATGAAAAGTTTGAACCTATAGCCAGAGTGGTAACCCATGGTGAGGGCACCTTCTCAGAAGATCCTTGTATCTCTCCCATGCATCATAGAGTGTTTCTAAGTCCATCTGCACAAATGAAGAGATATCATTCCTCAATTTAGCCATTTTAGCCGGTGGAAAATATTTAAGTAAAAAATTTTCAGTCATTTGTTCCCAAGTAGTGATTGACCCTCGTGGTAACGAGTTCAACCACTGTTTAGATTTATTCCTCAATGAAAAGGGCAACAACCGAAAGCGAATGGCATCATCAAAAACGCCATTGATTTTAAAAGTGTAGCAGAATTCCAGAAAATTTACCAAATGAGTGTTTGGGTCCTCGTCCTACAAAGCATCAAACTAAACAAACTGTTGTATCATTTGAATCGTGTTAGGTTTCAGTTCAAAATTATTTGCAGCAATAGCAGGTCTAACTATACTCGATTCGGCTCTTGTTAAATTAGGTTTAGCATAATCATACATAGTACGTGGAGGAGGATTCTGATTTACTAGACAGGAGCAATCGTAGAAGGTAGTGGATTTTCTTGATTTTCAGTCATTTCCTCGGTTGTGGTGGAAATATCTTCCTCTTGCTCTTCCTCTGTGAATCTTAGGCTTCGCCTTATTTCTCTTCAATTTCTGTGAGCTATGTGTTCTATCTCACTATCGAAAAGTAATGGTCCTAACAGGTTTCTTCTAGTCATAAACTATAAAAACCTTCCAGAAGAAAAAAGAAAATTTAGTAACAAAAATCAAAATCAAATTTAAATTGCAATAAAATAAGTGGCTAAAGTAGTAAAAATTAAGCGTTCCTAATATTTTAGTTCCCCGGCAACGGCGCCAAAAACTTGATTGATGTAAATTGTGATAAGTTTTATAATTTATGAATGACCGTTCTTGAATACAAACTATTATCATGACAAAGGCAAGCCCACCTATCAAACAGTAGTATAGCTTATGGCAAGACCAGAATGTCGAACCCAAAGGAAGTAAACGTACTAGTGTTAACTTTCTTTTTATTATCTAGCCTAAAAAGTAAAGGGATTTGTTTTATCTAAACTAATTACAAAACTAAGAATGCATAGAAACTGAATTGGGGAAATAACTTTTGGGAAAACTAAATGGTTTGGACAATACCTAAGGAAAAATCCACCTAGACTTCACTTGTTATTGACTCTGAATTAGATGATTTATTCATTTGACTTGATCCATAGAAATCCCTAATTTATATTGTTATCTCTCTCGAGACTAACAACGTCTAACCCTAGGTTGATTAATTGAAATCTCTTTCTAATTAAAACACCTAGTGTTGCATTAACTCAATTTATGGATTCCCTTATTAGGTTTCACCCTAATACGGCAAAATTATGTCACCCTATCTCTAGGCGTGCAATCAACTCCGCTTAATTATGTTAGGTATACTCTTAGATAGGGACTTTTTCTCCTCTGAATAAGCACATCAAAACTTTAATTAATATCCTGAAATATCAAAGCAAGAATTAAGAACACATAATTAAGAACAAATCAAATATTTATCATATAATTCAGATAATAATAACAAGATTCGTCTTAGGTTTCATTCCCCTTAGGTATTTAGGGGGTTTAGTTCATATTTATGAAAGAAAACATCTCAAAAGAATAATGATAACAAAACATAAAGAAAACCCAAGAACTCTTAAAGGGAATTGAAGGGAGATCTTCAGTCTTGAAGGTGAACCTGGCTTCTAAGATGGATCAATCGGCTTCCTTCGAGTAATTCCTTGCTTCCTCCTCCCTTTTCTGTCTTTCAGGTACCTCTTGGGGTGTTCATGCAGGCTTTAGAATGCTTTTAAACCCTCAAGAGTGGCCTTTTCTGAATAGGACTAGACATGGGCTTGACAGGGACACACCAGTGTGACACGCCCGTGTGAGGTGGCTTAGGCTGTGTTGCAATCTATTAAATAGACATGGGCGTGTGAACTACCCGTGTGAGGAAGTCCAGGCCATGTTGATTTCCCAGGTTGTCCCCTTTTCTCCGTTTTCGGCCCATTTGTCGCTCTTTTTACTCTTTTTTGCTCACCTAAGTATAAAACATGAAATTAAAGGACTAGGAGCATCGAATTCACCAAATCTAAGAAGAAATCATCCGTGCTAAGCATGGGATAAAAATATGTATAATTTATGGTTTATCAGAAAACTTACAAGATCGACGCCGAAGACTCGGTGTACCAGACATTCAGTAAAATCGTTTAAATTCATTTGTAAATTAGTTCTTTGAAACCAAACGTGCAAAACCCAAAACCCAAAATCCATAGTCATGTTTTGCAACCTGACTCTGATACCACTAAATGTAACACCCCAAACCCAGCCTAAACGATATGGCCGAATCTGGCGATGTCACATGGAATGGAATTTGAAAATAAGTTTGTCAAGTTAAAACCTTTCTAATTGATTAGCCTTTATTTAAATTTGAAGTAAAGCGCATATTCTTTGTTATGACTAAATCAAATCTTTTTAGCGGAAGCCTTTGGAAACATTTATATTTTTTTGGAAAACTGCTAGTGTTGAACGAAACCTTTGTTTTTAGCGAAATCGAGTTTTTACTATTTAGCTGTTCTAAAACTATAAACCAGTTAAAAATCCAAAGTAAAAACCCAAAGCAGTCCAAAGTCCCAAAATTTACATCAAACCCCAAATAAGTAATTAAATCTAAAAATTTATGAAAATAGCCTAAAATTTACGTGCGGCCACCGTTGAGTCCTCTGTTGCATTGATCCATCAAGTCTGGGGATTACCTGTACAAATTAAATAGAAAGGGTGAGTTTTTACAAACTCAGTGTGTAATCCCCACAGAAAACATGCATACAAAAATACAACGGAATACAGTCAAGCCCAGGCTGGCCTGAGCCCATTACAGATTTGGTTTACAGTTTTTGATATTTATACTAGGGCCTTGGCCCATCTCGGATACAATATGTAATAGCAATGAAATAGAATCCTACCCACAGCCTCTACACACCATCTCCGTCCATCCTTACACATCATGTGGGGATTAAATCCACCCATCCATCTCTACACACCATGCTGTACTGAAATGCCACACAATAATCAGAAATTTGTAGCAGAGCTGCTAGATAACAGGTTTAATAGCCTTTCAGACACTTCCTCCAAATATCATCAATAACCCACCCCGATGCAATGCAACATACAAAAGATTTCATGTTATTATACAATTACAGTACGTATAATTAGATATCATAATTCACACTCAGTATAGGAATAAGACAGACAGATCACTCGTATAAGGTCTAAGTAGGGCTTACCAACCCTGTAGTAGGTCTACAGTTGACTTGGGCGACCCGTGCAAACCTTATACTACTTTTAAGAAACATGGGCTTACATGCCCATGTGGCCTGCTAATGTGGACCCATCGCCCATGTGGCCCACACGGCGCAAATTGGCCTTGACCGTGTGGATCACACGGCCAGGACCAGAATCTCACACACTTGTGTGGTTTTACTCATGTGGGCCCACACCCTGTATGGCCTACATGGCCCAAATCAGTGTAGCCTGTGTCTCGCACACGGCCTACTTGGCCATCACACGGCCGTGTCATACGCGCACGGCCTGGCTCGTTGATCACACGCTCGTGTTCTGTCACACAGCCTACCACACGGGTGACCACACGCCCACATGGCGTCAGTAACAAACTTTTTTAGTTTTTCATCGAACCCCATTTTCTATGTTTTGGGTACACACTTGTATCGTCTATGATGCGCAAGCACTCCTAAGCCACCTGAACCTAGAAATTGACCATTGTAACACTCAATTAATCATTCAATAGTGAAATAAAATCCAAATATATATAAAATATTCATCCTTTGAGTGAAAAAACCCTTTACCTTCAATCACCACGAACAATTGACTATAGAAAAGCATGAGATGAACCTTGATTCTTGCAAAATACCGTTACCAAAAACATCTACAGAACTCTAATCAAAACTTAGCATGTACATCATGCCAAAGTACCAAGAATTCATTTACTGAACTTACCAAACCACGTAAGCAGCAACAATGTTACAAAATAAAAGATAAAGGAAAAAAATTAGGAAAAAGAAGTGAACGAGAAGAGGGGGACGTCAGAGAATTTGGAGAAGGAGAGAAAACTGAAATATTTTTTTCTATTGGGAAAAGGAGAAATGAACAGAATATTCTGATAACCCCCATCATCCCCCCAAATCTCTCCCTACTAACCCACACAAACTCTACTACTCAGAGTTTCTATTTGACCGAAACTCTCTCGGTCAAATGAGCAAAGACATACCCCCAAGCCTGCGTAGAGATTCGAACTCCAGCTCCAAAACACCAACACACATTTTAACCACTAGACTAGCGGGCCCATTCTGATATGTTTTACAACCAACCAATCAATAGCCTGTTGATTAAGGTCAAGGCTTTATTTAGAAATATACCAAAATTTTCCCAAGACAAGGCTTGAACTTGGGACCTGCCACACACACCCAGAATACATAACCAATGAAGCAAATAGATATTTGTGTCAATAATTACAGAAACAAAAATAGAAAATTTAGGGCGTTACAACACTGCCGTGTGTCCCTTGAGGTACCCTTTCGAATTAAGTTAGTATACCCTAAAGTTCTAACATGGCCTAGATACACGGGCGTGTCTACTGGCTGTGTATGGCACACGAGCTAGCACATAGGCGTGTGGATGGCTGTGTGACCCAAGTTAGTAGCCTCCCCAGTTCTCCCACGGCCATGGCACACGGGCGTGTCCTCGACCGTGTGGTGCAAGTCAGTATGTATGCCCTGTTTTCGTACGTCCTGTGACACGAGCGTGTTTGGTGACCATGTGAGGCACACAGCTTGTTTGCATGGGCGTGTGAGCCTGAAACTCAAGATAATTTTCCATGTTTCCTAAAGTTTGCAAATGTTATCGGTTTAGTCCCGAACCTCTTTTAAGCTTGTTTTAAGGTCTCATAGGACCTTATAAGGGACAATGTGATTGATATGAATGGATTGTGAGTATTAATGTATAAATGTTTCTGAATGAAATGTATTATCTAGTAATGCCTCGTAACCCTATTCTGTTTGATGATGGGAGTCTATTAGCTGAGTTATAAGTTAAGCCGACTTAGATTGATCATATTCGGGACAAACAGTTAGGGGATGATTCCTGGTTCTATGATTCTACCAGGTCGAGGAAGGAAGTACTATTGATTTTTGGCTGAATGGTGATGGGGTTCTATGTTTCTGAGGACGGGCTTGTGTACCTAATGATTCTAATTTGAGACAGACCATTCTGAGGGAAACACATAGTAGCCCTTATGCTATGCATCCCAGTGGAAATAAAATGTATTGAGATCTTTGTGAATTGTACTTGTGGCCTAGTTTGAAACGAGATGTGACAGATTTTGTTTCTTAGAGTTTGATGTGTTAGCAAGTTAAGGATGAACACCAATTGCTTTCGAGTTTACTTCAACCCGTTAAGATTTTCTTATAGAAATGCGAATATGTGACTATAGACTTCGTTAGCGGCTTGACCTTAACACCTACTAATAAGGATTCTGTGTAGGTTATCGTAGACCGATTGACCAAGTCTGCCCACTTCATTCCTGTTCAGACAGATTACTTCCTTCAGAATCGGCGAAGTTATATGTTTTAGAGATCATGAGACTTCATGCGGTTCCAAACTCGATTATTTCTGATAGACATCCTCGCTTCACTTTTAAGTTTTGGAGTAAGCTTCATGTAGCTTTGGGTTCGAGGTTGGACTTCAGTATTGCATTCTATCCTCAGGCTAATGGTCGATCTGAGAGGGTGATTCAGATACTGAAGGATATGCTTTGGAGTAGTGTGATCAATTTTTGAGGTAGTTGGGAGGATTCTCTTCTATTAGCCGAGTTTTCTTAGAATAACAACTTCCAATCTAGTATTTAGATGGCACCTTACGAGGCTTTCTATGGTCGCAGGTGTCATCCTCTGTTATGTTGGACTGAGTTGGGTGAGCAATGGTTTTTAGGTCCTGAGTTGGTTTCTGAGACTGAGGATAAAGTTAGATTGATTTGGGATCATTTTAAGGCATCTTCTAACAGATAAAAGTCTTATGCAAATCTTAAAAGGAGTGACATTGAGTACTCTGTCGGTGATTATGAGTTCCTTAAGGTGTCTCCATGGAAGAAAGTTCTACAGTTTGGATGTAAGGGCAAATTGAGCATTAGGTTCATTAGGCCGTATCGGATTCTGAAATGTGTGGGATTGATTTCTTATCCATTGGAGCTACTTCTAGAGTTGGATCATGTTCATGATGTGTTCCAAGTCTCCATGTTGAGGCAGTACCGGTCTGACCTATCTCATATTGTTTTTGTTAAGGAGATTGAGGTTAGACCGGATTGGACATTTGAGGAGGAGCCGATTTGAATTCTGGATTGAGACGTTAAGCTCATGAGGAGGAATTATATTCCATTAGTTAAGGTTCTGTGGTAGAATCATGGAATAGATGAAGCCACATGGGAATTTGAAGACTAAATTTGACAACAATATCTGTATTTATTTGAGTCAGGTAAATTTTGGGGTTGAAATTTATTTTAGGAGTAGAGTTCTAACATCCCAAAAATATGAATTTTGAGTTGTTAAATTTTGTCATAAAATAAGAATCTACTTCAATGGCCCAATGCTTTGAGTGTGTCTTGGAGGTCTTGGGGTCAAATTGCATTTACGAGCAAGTGGGAATATTATATGTTTTGTCAAATTAAGGATGAGTTTAAATTGAAATTAAATTCTTTAGTTAATATCTGATTAGTTGTGGGTATAGATGGCTGACTTTTTTTAGGAATGTATCTTCGTTGTTATTTTTTTATTTCAAAAGAAACTAATATTTTGATTTAATATTTGTTTTTTACCAACGCTCCATTTCTTTTTCTTTTTTCTTTTTTTTTTGATTTGGTTCCTTCATTCCTTCAATTGCACCGTCTTTCTACCCTGATATTGATTTCAATTTGGCTTTTGCCTTGCTTTTCTTCTATTGTTCCTACTCTTTAGTTTTCCCATCATCATTGGGCTGCCATTTAATTTTATTCTTAATTTTGATTTATTCCCTTACTGTGATTCTGCTTTTCACCCTCTTACTGGTCGTTCGTCAGGTAATTTGGTGTTCTATCTTTAACAGGTTTGAGTTTTGTATGTTGCATTAAAATTGCAATGTGCAATTGGCTTTTAGAATTGATTATAATTGTGTGCTCTTCTTTTATGGATGGTAAGTGTAGAGTCGTGAGACGATTGGTGTTCTTCCGATAGATTAATTTTCACCGTGTTGATTGTTAAGTGGTAAGGTGTTATTACATTCTTGAATTTTAAGTGGTTTGTTTGGTATTGTTTTTAAGATGTAATTGAGGGTTTATATATATTTTAACTTTCACGGGTATGTTGCTGATTTGGGTTCTAATGGATGTGTATTGGCTCGGAAAGTCTTGTGGGTGTTTTCGCATCAAAATCAGTCAAGGTGTGTAACAAGAAACCTAAAAAGTAGCAAACAATAAAAGCCAAAATTTGGCACTGTTGATGCTAGTGACACACGGTCATGTAACAGACTATTTGCTAGGCCGTGTGCGACACACGGTCTGGGCTATTTTGGGTCGTGTGGGCCCAAAATTTAGGATTTTTCTGTAGGGCTGTACAAATTATACCAAATGATCGTGGGCCTTCCGTAGGGCCACTATGAGACTAAATACATTATAAGACATGAAATCTGGACTTTTGTTGATACAAATTTTGCTATCTGTAGGAGTAATGGAAATAATCTTGGTTTTCCAAAATATAATGATCTGAGAATCTCCAATGCAAAGTATTCCATTTATTTAGAAAATGTAAACGAACAACATTGTTAATTAAATAATTATGTCAAACATGTTTTCAAACAAATTGGGCTTTTAAGTAACAAAAGATCACGATGTTTCCTTTTATAAATGAAAGCTGAATTTACAACTATTTTACGTAGCATCTCCATATCTAGCCATAATGTCCAGTCCGGGTTTGGGGTGTTACAGATTAAATAACATTTTAATGTTGTGTTGATCTATATGTTAATATGTTATTTACCATGTATCCAGACAATGTAAATCTAGTGATGTCACTATGATTATCGAGCCCCGTTTGAACCTTTGGAATTCGTAGGATACAAATGACATGTCATTAGGGTTTTCATGTTTCGAGTGCTGGTCTTGAATGTCCTACCGATGGCTGAGGGCTTGCATTTGTTATGGATACTCCACAGCTCGTGTGAGCAGCATCGTGTGGCTTACATTCAACCCATAGCTTGTGTGACCAGGCCTATTTCATAGCTCGTGTGAGCAACAATGTAATGGAAAAGGAAAGGTTATATGTTTAACTAAGGTTTTTTTGCTCCATTAACATTGTAACAACCTATTTTTTGTCAAATTGAAATAGTGGTTTTGGGAGAAATCTGAAGTCAAAATATTTATTTTACTATTATTTTAATGTTTACAGTATGATAGAATAATTGTGTGAAAATTTCGTTAAGAAATTTTATCATTTGATTGGTCAATTTAATAAAAAGGACTAAATCGTGTAAAATATAAAAGTGTTGTCCTATAAGTTATAAGGGTTTAGTAGCTATGAAACTAAAATTTTTAAGGGTTTATGTTGTAATTGTATGATTTTTAAATTAAATGGAACAAATATGGACAAGAGATTAAATGTTTTTAGTATTAATATTCAAGGTTAAATAAGTAAGTTAGTAATAAATTAATAATAAGTAACATCAAAGTTAAAATTTTGTTCATCTTTCTTTATTATTGCCGAAATTGAAGGGAGAAAAAACCATTTAAGGGTTTGAAGCAATCGTTCACTTTAGAGCTCAATTATCAGGAAAAGCGAAATTCAGATCTAGATCGGGGGAAAACTAAAGTTATCGACTAAATGACTTATTTTGTCGTTTCCACATTTAAGGTAAGTTCGTATGTTATATATTTCAATATAAATGTATTTCATTTACTTTGATATTGTATAAATTGTGAATACGAGACTATGGCCATGAACGATACTGATTCGATGATGATTCGACATTCGAAATCCCAGTTGAACCTTTAGAATAGTTTAGGATGCTAGTGACATATCATTAGGTGATACATTGAGTTGGCTTGGGGCCATGATATAGCACATCGGGTACGAGTTATACTGATTTGGCTTCAGGCCTTGCATATCAACTGACTTAGCTTCGAGCCATGATATCAGTACTTCAGATATAAGTTACCTTAATTTGGCTTCGGGCCATGGTATAGGTACTTATCATGTGAAAACCTTTAGTGTCTGACTTCTACTCCAAATGGTTCAACGGGTATACAAAATAGGTGGATAACTATGAGTTTGATGTTATATGATACAAGAACATACATGAACGATAAGTTTCAAATCAAAGAAACTTGTGAAGGTAGTGTAAGATCTCACAATTGAGAATTGGAAAGGTTTGATATCTAATGTAAGCTACATGTTGGTGTATTCAAATTATTGTATTATATTTATATGATTGCATTAAGTTTATTTCATACGAGCATACTAAGCTATAAAGCTTACTTTGTGTATTTTTCTGTGTTTTATAGTTTTCAAAGCTAGCTTAGACTCGGGGATTGTCAGAGATCGCATCACACTATCCACTTATCTTTTGGCACCTATGAACTTTGGTATTTTTAGTATATGGCATGTGTAGGAACTTGGTCTTTTTGGTATATGCGTTGTTAGGAATTTGGCCATTTGTGTTGGCTTATAAAAGTTGTGTTTATAATGTTGTAAATGGCTAAGTAAGTTGATTTAATTGGCTTGGTTGGTGATGTATGTGTATAGTTGTGCTAATGCCTCTTAGTGATGTGGTTCATGTTTGATTTTGGAATGGTATGTTGAATGCAACTTTCATGGTAGCTAATGGCTGAAAAATTGAGAATGTTTGTGCTTGTGATTTTAGGCTAAGAAATGCTTAGTTTATATGGTATATATATATGAATGTTTTTGGAAATGTGAATTGGCATGATTTGAGTAGGCAAAGTATGATGTTATAAGTATGTTAGTTGTTGATATTGTAACGGTACATTTTTGTCTTGGTTGTGGTTGATTTGGATATCTACATGTGTTATGAATCTTTACCAATTGGATTATGTAGGTGTGTGCAATTTGGGGTGGCAAATTGGCTTGGTAAATAGGCTATTTTTGTCCACATGGGCAGAGACACGGGCAAGTGTCTCAGCCATGTGTGACATACCGTTATGTTACACGGCTGTGTCTCCCCTGGTGTTGAATTTGAAATCAAGTAAGTATGCTCCACACAGTCTTACAGATGAGCGTGTGCCTTAGCCATGTGGCAAGAGGCCTCACTATACCCTACAGGTTTGGCACGGCCTAGCACACGGCCTGGCACATGGGTGTGTATGGCCATTTTTAGGGTAGACGGGCTAGCCACATGGTAGTGTATGTTTATAACACCCCAAACCTTGCCTAGAAGTTACACCTGAATCTGACGTGTCACATTGAAGTGTTTTTCGAAAACCATGTTTCCATTGAAAACTCTTCTTATTTGAAAACTTGCGTAAAATACCAGTTGTGTTAGTTTATTTTACAAAGCGATACATTGAAAAGTTATTAATTCTATTGTTAAATTTTCTTTTAAGTTGCGGAAGATAATTTTAAAAGTAACTGATTTACGAAAACGTGATGTTAAAAACTAAGTTGCGAAATCATTTTGAGAATGTTGCAGAAGCGTAATGTTTTTTAAAAATAATTATAAATCGAAGTAAATAAAACCCAAAGTTAAAATCCAGAAACTTTAAGAGGCCTCACTATAGAAGGTGAAAACCCAAAATGGAATCTAAAACATAAATAAAGTCTAACGGCAGTCGTGTGGCCATCTCCGAGTCTCTCGCAACACTGATTCTCCTAATGTTGGGGATTACCTGTACAGTTAATTAACGTGGTGAGTTTATGAAAACTCAGTGTGTAATCCCCTTCCTAGAGTAGCAGTCAATATACAAAAATAGAAATAGTCTGGGCCAAAGCCCTTTTAACAGTAACAGTACAGTCCAGTTCAGAGTATACGTGAGCCGAATCCCACTACAAAATCACTTGGGTGATAGCCCATAACAGAATCAATTGGGCCTAGCCCAAACCAATACCGGAACAAGTGGCCTAAGTCCAATACAGTGACAGATCTCATAAACAGATATGCAAGCATGACGATGCATCCTACCTCGATCTAGCCAAAACACCACCCGTACTAACCCTACACTTATGTGGGGATAAAATCGACCCACCCATCCCTACACTCCAGAATTAGCACTGGTTGCGGCACTAACCAAAATCACAACAAAGCTGCTAGTATATATGCGGCTCTAAGCCTTCAGTAGCGGTATTATAATTGGCACAAAGCCATCCGCAACTGTATTGTGTTTGGCACTTAGCCATCAACGACGGTAATATAATCAGCATACAACCTTGGGCAAATATGATCGACACAGAGTCATCAATAAGTATGTTAGGTACATAGCCATGACTAAATACATTTGGCACAAAGCCATAGTCAAGATGGCACAGAGCCACTTTTAGGTTGGCACAGAGCCATAATCAGATTAAGCGGCACTAAGTTGTCTATCGGTCTACAATCGTCTCGTGCGACCCGTGCAATCTTAACAAATCAATACTGGATCCACAGTCATCTCGTGCGACCCTTGCGATCCTATCAGAACTTCCTCCATATCAATGTCCCAACCCTATGCAATATGAAGAATATGTCATGCTCAATCATCGCACATGTATGCAAAATGGCCATGCTCAATAACAATCATTTAAACATATATTAAAAGTATATCAGTCGTATAACCACCGTCAAGTCAATTAAAACACAGTCATATGATCACAGTCAAATCGGTCAAATTCATAGTCTAAGTCGGTCATTTACCTACAAGGGCATAACAATCATTTTACCCTAGAGGGGTATTCGGTAATTTTACTTACAAGGGTATTTCGGTAATTTTACAAATCGAGGGTATTTTGAAAATTTTACAAACTGGGGTCTTAACGACCCAACTGAAGGTCCACCATCGCCTCGAGCGACTCAAGTAACCTAAACAGACATAATGGTGCACGTGGGCCTAAGGCCCACTACTCGGCCCAAGTAGGCCCACATGCTCTTGTGGTCCATTTAGCCCAAATTTAGATACAACTATGTATACACCATAGCCCGATTTATTCATAGTCACTTACCACAGATTTTATTCGTGTGGGCCCACATGGCCCATCCATGCGGAAAATAACCTAAGTCATGTGCGTGACATGACAAGTCTATCTACTTCCCGCCTAACAGCGAAATTTACCCAGGTAGGCCCATGGGCCCATTGGGCCCATACAACCCATTTAACCTAGAACTATTTATGGCTATACAAAGGACGTAGCCTAGTCCAAAACTTACCACATAACATACATTTTCTCCGTGTGGGCCTACAAGCCCATTTGGCCCACACGGCCCAGTCTGGCACAACGTGGCCCAGAACAGCCTATGTCATGTACGTGACATGACAAGCCCAACCATAGTCCACCTAGTAGTTGATTTGACACAAGTGGGCCCACGGGCCTATTGGGCCTATTCGACCCATTTCATCGCCCACTACGGCCTAAGCCCATGAATTCGCTCATGGTGGCCTTCCCCGTTATACGCCCACACGCGCGATCGCACGGTTCACCACACGCGCGATCGCACGGTTGTGTGGCATAATATGCCATATTTTCAGCTTTTTGGCATTTTGTAGATCGACAGTCATAGCAGATTAAACAACACACACATTTTCGGCTTTTCAGCCGATTATCAAAACAAGGCATACGGTTACACACCTGATCACGTAGAGTACTAAGAATTCTCAAGCCTCGAAGCCTATTAAAAAATAACAACGGTTAATCACTTATCAACACAGTTAAAAGAATATTAACAAAACCACTAGTCGAAGGATCGACTACCACTTGCCTTGACTCGATCGGTCAATTGTGATTTGCCTACTTAATCCAAAGTTTGGTGCAGTCACCCTTCTGTAACCTGGAAAAAACTCCCGAACCGTCGATACCCTACGTCGCTTAAACTTGGGGGCAGAGGCTACGCATCCACTCCCAGTCGGCGCCACTGTCATCACTTTATTCCTAGAACCCCCTTTGCTCATCGCGAGTTCTATTAACAGAGATTACTGGCCAAATCGAGAATAGAAATGGAGAGTGAGGTTCGGCTATAAGAGAACACAAGGTGAAAAGGGCAGTCGGCTTTAGAAAAGTGTAAGAAGGAATAGACTTAAATATATTGCAAGAATAGAGAAAACAAGTAGTAACCAAGTAACTCACCAATTGTTAAAGAACCACTACTAAACCGTAAATAGAACAAAGAGGGGGAGAAGAATCCAGAAATCAGTCACAAGGATTAAGAACTAAAAGCTAAAAGGAAATGGAGAAAATAAAGAAGAGAAAGTTGACTAGGAGAAGAAAAACCAAAAAGGAAATGGAGAAGGAGTAAAGAAATATGTATTCGGCTAGGTTGAGAGAAGGAGAGGAGAGCAGAGAATTGGGCAATCAAAAATATGAAGGGATTGAGGAGGAGAAAGGAGGGTATTCCATCCACGAGGAAACTCTTGAGAGAGGGAAGAAAAGGTGACAAGCCAACACAAACAAAATACCCGAATGGTAACAATTCGACTACTTTAAAAATAAAATTTAATAAAATACAAGAAACCCGAAAGTCCCCTAGTAAGAATCAGCTAAGAAGTGCAACAGAGAACTCCCAAAATGCTCATAATCCCAAAAAAATGGGAAACTACTCCTTCAAAGCCAAATTAGTGATCACAAATGACACTAGGTTTTCCCCCTCATTCCAAACCCCTTGATTTTCTCCCCAATCTCCTCCTAAAACTCCTCCTTTATCTCCTCTACCGAATTTTCTCCTTGATTTACTCTAACTCCCCATTCAAATTCAATTTAAATTCTTATGAGTAATTCAACCACAGAGTTCCAGTCCAATTCAAACACTTCTCCAGCACAAGCAGCAAAATAAACATACAATTGCGTACGCCATGCCTCGAACCTCAGTCTCTTTGCCATACATGTAGTGACACCTTGTCGCTAGATCCCTTCTTTCTTTGTGACATAAAACAAACACTAATTATTATAAGTCCTATAAGCTAACATCCAGGTTCACCTAATAGCACAAAACTTAGAATTTTACAAACACCCAGACTTGAACCCAGGCTTCTCAAGCACTTCCAAATATGCCCAAATGCTTAACCACTAAAGCTACACCTAATTTGTGATATTTCTCGCACACCTAAACTTTTATGTATTCCCACACTCAAGGTCTATTCCTTCTAGGCCCAAATCTGGGGCGTTACAGTGTTGGCCGTGTAACCCAAGTTAGAAAGTTACACGAGGTCAAACACGAGCTGGGACAATGCCATGTGCTCCTATTTTGAATGTCCATACGGCCTATGACACGGACGTGTCTGGTGGCCGAGTGAGATACACGGTTGTGCCACACGGGCATGTGTCCCCTATTTTGAGAAAAATTTTCTAAGTTTCGTAAAAATTTCTCAAGCTATCAGCTTAGTCCCAAACCACTCCCAATGTATGTGCAGGGCTTAGTAGGCTCGTTTTAGGGACAAATTAATTGAGATTGAATGATTATTATATGCATTGATCAAATGTATGGGAAAAGTATGTTTAAATGTGTTGTAAGTCCAGTAATACTCCGTAACCCTATTCTGGCATTGAATACGGGTGAAGGGTGTTACATTTTTAGTATCAGAGCTATAGTTTAGTCGATTTTATGACTAATGTAGCGTATATGAGAGTCTAGTTATACATGCCATATGTAAACTGTGATAGTGCGATGACTCCTGACATTTTAAAATGTTTTTTCATATTGTAAATGGATCCCAATCGAGCTATAACTGATGAGGTTGAACATAATCTACCAGCTCCCCCTCAAGAGACAAAGCTTTCTAATTGTAGACCCGTATCGAGTAGCCAATGAGGAGAGGCTAGAGAAGCCTTCTTCCAAGTGATGAACAAGTGGTTCACACAGTATATACGGTCAAATTCGGCTGCTCAGCAACCTTCACCCTTTCCTAATCCTCAACTGGCTCCTGTAGCTTCTCAAGGAGTCGAGCTTTTAACATTAAATAAGCCTCTAGGTGATAGATCCATCAACATGGGGATGAGGAGTTCAGAGTTAATATTGATGATGATCCTGAGAGAGCCGAGTTTTGGCTTGAAAATACTATCTGAGTATTTGACAAACTTTCTTGCACACCGATTGAGTGTTTAAAATGTGCTATATCACTTCTGAGGGACACCGTATACTAGTGGTGGAATACATTAGTATCAATGGTGCTGAGAGAGAGAGTCACCTGGCAGTTCTTTCTGACCGAGTTCCAGAACAAATACATAAGTCAACAATTTTTAATTCAAAAACACAAAAAGTTTTTCTAATTTAAACAGGGTCGGATGACCGTAACTGAGCACGATAGAGAATTTGTGTGGTTGAGTAAATATACTCGAGAGTATGTTTCTACCGAAGAGACCATGTGCAAGCGGTTTGTTGACGGGTTAACTGAAGACTTTAAACTTTTGGTCAGGATTTTAGATTTAAAAGAATTTGTGGCGTTAGTTGACCGGGCTTGTAAAGCTGAATACTTTAGCCGAGAGAAGAGGAAAGGTAATTTAGAAGCTAAAGATTCGAGGAAAAGAGCGATGAATAAACCTTATCATTCTTCATCAAAGAAATTCTAAGATTTGTTTAGCCTATTGAATGCATTAGTGGGATACCATAATAGAGAACGTGGAAATCAACATTGAGTTCTAAAGCTCAAGTAACTTCTGTCTCGAGTGTTGGTAGTGTGAAAAACAACAAACCCAAGTGTCAGCAATATGGAAGAAGACATTTTGGAGACTACTGGAATAAGAGTAGTAAAACTTGTTTTAAATGTTGTTCGCCAGATCATTTTATTCGAGATTGCCCAGAGTTATCTGAGAAAGATAAATTTTAGAACACAAGAGCAAGCAGTACAGCTGCGAGGACCACCGAGAAATACGGAGAATGTATCTATTGGCAGATGTGTGACTAGGGACTCAACTGTGAGATCTAAGGCCAGAACACCTGCTAGAGCCTATGCTATTCGCGCTCGCGAATAGCCTACGTCTCTAGATGTTATTCCCGGTACATTTTCTCTTTACAACACTAATGTGATTGCTTTAATTGATCCTGGATCGACACATTCGTATGTTTGTGAGAATTTAGTGTGTAGTAAGAAATTGCCTGTTAAGTCTACAGAATTTGTAATTAAAGTATCAAACCCCTTAGGCAAGTATGTTCTAGTTGACAAAGTATGCAAGAACTATCCTTTAATGACCCGGGGTTACTATTTTCTGGGTAACTTGATGCTTTTACCATTTGATGAGTTTGATGTGATTTTGGGTATGGAATTGTTGACGTTGCAAGAAGCTATTGTGAACTGTAGAAGAAAGATTATAGAATTGAAATGTCAGAATAATGAAATTCTTTGGATTGAATCTGATAAGTCAGATGGTTGCCAATAGTGATTTCGTCAATGTCGGCTCAGAGATATGTGAGAAAAGGTTAAGATGCGTACCTAGCATATGTTTTAGATACCAAAGTGTCTGAAAAGAAGATTGAATCGATGCCTGTAATTTGTGAATATCTTGATGTACTTCCAGAAGAATTGCCTAGGTTGCCACCAGTTAGAGCGGTTAAGTTTGCTATTGAGTTAGTATCGGGAACTTTACCAATATCTATAGCTCCGTATAGAATGGCTCTAATAGAGTTGAAAGAGTTGAAAGCTCAGTTGCAAGAGTTAACAGATAGAGGTTTTGCATGACAGAGTTTTTCGCCCTGGGGTACACCTGTATTGTTTGTAAAGAAGAAAGATGGGTCAATGAGAATATGTATTGATTATTGTCAGCTTAACAAGGTTACGGTAAATAATAAATATCTGCTACCGAGAATAAACGATTTGCTTGATCAGTTGAAAGGTTCAACAGTTTTTACAAAGAGTGATTTGAGATTTGGCTATTATCAGTTGCGAGTTAAAGACCAGATGTGCCAAAAACTGCATTTAGAATGAGGTACGAACATTATGAATTCCTTGTTATGACTTTTGGATTAACTAATGCTCCTTCTGTTTTTATGAATTTGATGAATCAGATTTTAGACTGTATTTAGACAAATTATTTGTTGTGTTTATTGAAGACATTCTGATCTATTCATGATATGAGTCTGAGCATGCTGAGCACTTGAGGATTGTGTTGCAAACCTTGAGAGATAAGCAATTGTATGTTAAATTTAGTAAGTGTGAGTTTTGGCTTCGGGAAGTTGGATTTTTGGGGCACATTGTTTCAACGAAAGGTATAAGAGTTGATTCGAATAAGATTTTGGCAATTTTTTATTGGAAACCACCGAGAAATCTATTCAAAGTTAAAAGTTTTTTGGGTTTAGCCAGTTACTATCGACATTTTGTAAAAGGTTTTTCAATGATTGCTACACTGGTGACTAGACTGTTGTAGAAAGATGTGAAGTTTGAGTGGCCTGCAAAATGCCAACAGAGTTTTGAGTAGTTGAAAGCATTACTAATCGAAGCACCAGTTTTGGTTCGACCTGAGTCGGGTAAAGAATTCATGGTTTACAGCGATGAGTTATTGGATGGTTTGGGTTGTGTTTTGATGCGAGAAGGAAAAGTTATAGCTTATGCCTTGAGATAGTTGCAGCCCCATGAAAAGAACTATCCGACACACGATCTAGAGTTGGCCACTATAGTTATTTCATTGAAAATTTGGTGTCATCATTTGTACGGTGAAAAATGCCACATCTTTATTGATCATAAAAGCATAAAGTATATTATGACTCAGAAAGATTTGAATTTACGATAACAAAGATGGCTCGAGTTATTGAAAGATTACAAGTTAGTGATTGGTTATCACCTGAGAAAAGCAACTGTAGTCACAGATACTTTAAGTAGAATATCATTGTTTACCTTGAGATCAATGAATACATAGTTGACTATGTCTGATGATGGTTCGATATTAGCTGAGTTGAAAGCTAAACCAATTTTTCTTCAGCAAATTTGTGAAGTTCAAAAGTGTGATATTGAGTTGCAAGCTAAAAGAGTGCAATGTGAGTCATCTAGTGATTTAGAATACTAAATTGGATCCGATGATTGTTTGATGTTCCAAAATAGAATCTTCATACCGAAAAATCCAAAGTTGATTAAGAAAATTTTGCACAAAGCGCATAGTAGTAGTTTATCTATTCACCCGGGGAGTACCAAAATGTACAATGATTTGAATAAGTCATATTGGTGGTCAGGTATGAAACGAAACATTTGGATCAAAGTGTTTGATTTGTCAGCAATTGAAAGCCGAGCATCAAGTCCCTTTTGGTTTGCTTCCAGTATGATGATACCGGACTGGAAATAGGATAGAGTGACTATGGATTTCGTATCAACTTACCCCTGTCTCTAAAAAAGAAAGATGCAATTTGGGTTGTCATTGATAAATTAACAAAATTAGCACATTTCATCCCAGTACGTACTGAATATTCACTAGATAGATTAGCTGAATTGTACATTGCTGAGATCGTTAGATTGCACGGCGTGCCAATTTCAATTATTTTGGATAGAGATCCGAGGTTCAGATCGTGATTTTGGAAGAAATTGCAAGAAGCTTTGGGTACGAAGTTGAATTTTAGTATAACTTTTCATCCACAAATAGACGGTCAATCTGAGAGAGTAATTCAGGTTCTTGAAGATATGCTCCGATGTTGTCTTCTAGAGTTCGAAGGAAATTGAGAGAAGTATCTACCGTTGGTTGAATTGGCATACAAAAATAGCTTTCAATCGAGTATAAAGATGGCACCATATGAAGCTTTATATGGCCGCAAATGTTGAACTCCATTGCATTAGACCGAGTTGAGTGAGAAAAAGATTCACAAGGTTGATTTGATCTGAGAAATTCAAGAAAAAGTGAAAGTAATTCATGATTTTTTGAAAATAGCTTTAGATCGACAGAAATCGTACACAAATTTGAAACAAAAAGATATTGAATTTCAGATCGGTGAAAGTGTTTCTGAAAGTATCTCCGTGGAAAAAAATCTTAGATTTGGACGCAAAGGCAAGTTGAGTCCGCGTTTCATTGGGCCGTACAAGATCATGAAAGGAATAGACCAGTAGCGTATCGACTAGCTTTACCATCAGAGTTAGAAAATATCCATAATTTGTTTCATGTATATCCATAATTTGTTTCATGTATCGATGTTTCGTCAATGAAGATCTGATCCATCTCATGTGATTTCTATGTCAGAGATTGAAATTCAACCTGATATGACGTACAGTGAAGAACCGATCAGAATTTTGGCTCGAGAGGTGAAATAGTTGAGAAATAAAAGCATGACTTTCGTGAAAAGTAATTTGGCAAAGAAACAGAGTCAAGGGCTAAGTGGGAGCCTAAGGGAGCTATGAGAAAATAGTACCCGGACCGATTTACTGGTAATAATTTTGGGGACGAAAATCCCTAATGGGGAAGAGTTGTAAGAGCCCATTTTTAGTCAAATCAGAATAGTGGTTTTGGGACCACAAATCCAAAGTCAAAATATTTATTTTATTATTATTTTAATGTTTACAATATGGTAGAATAATTGTGTGAAAATTACGTTAAGAAATTTTATCGTTTGATTGGTCAATTTGATAAAAAGGACTAAATCGCATAAAATAAAAAAGTGCTATTCTATAAGTTAAAAGGCTTTAATAGCTAAGTAACTAAAATTTTTAAGGTTTTATTTTGTAATTGTACCATTGTTAAATTAAATGGACAAAGATGGACAAGAGATTAAGTATTTTTAGTATTAATAGTCAAGGTTAAATAAGTAATTTAGTAATAAATTAATAATAAGTAAAACCAAAGTTAAAATTTTGTTCATCTTTCTTTATTATTTCCGAAATTGAAAGGAGAATAAACCATTTCAGTGTTTGAAGCAATCAGTCACTTTGGAGCTCAATTATCAAGAAAAGTGGAATTTGGATCTAGATCAGGGGAAAACAAAAGTTATTGACTAAACGACTTATTTCATCGTTTCCACATTTGAGGTAAGTTTGTATGTGATAAATTTCATTATAAATGTATTTCATTTACTTTGATATTGCATAAATTGTGAATACGAGATTATGGATATGAACGATAGTGATTCGGCGATGATTCGACATTCGAAATCCCGGTTGAACCTTAGGAATAGTTTAGGATGCTAGTGACATGTCATTAGGTGCTATATTGAGTTGGCTTGGGGCTATGATATATCATTTTAGGTGAGAGTTATACCGATTTGGCTTCGGGCTATTCATATCGGCTGAATTGGCTTCGGGCCATGATATCAATACTTCGGAGATAAGTTACCTTGATTTCGATTCGAGCCATGGTATAGGTACTTATCATGTGAAAACCTTCAGTATCCGACTTCTATTTCGAATGGTGGATAAGTATACGAAAGAGGTGGATAAGTATGAGTTTGATGTTAAATGATACAGGTATGTACATGAATGATAAGTTTCAAATCGAAGAAACTTGTGAAGGTAAAATCTCACAATTGAGAATTGGAAAGGTTTGTTATCTAATGTAAGCTACATGTTGGTGTATTCAAATTATTGAATTATATTTATATGATTGCATTAAGTTTATTTCATACGAGCATACCAAGCTAGTTTCTTACTTTGTGTTTTTCTTTGTGTTTTATAGTTTTCAAAGCTAGCTCAGACTCGGGCATTGTCGAATATCGCATCACACTATCCATTTATCTTTTGGTACCTATGAACTTTGGTATTTTTAGTATATGGCATGTGTAGGAACTTGGTCATTTTGGTATATGTGTTGTTATGAATTTGGCCGTTTGTGTTGGCTTATAAAAGTTGTGTTTATAATGTTGTAAATGGCTAAGTAAGTTGATTTAATTAGCTTGGTTGGTGATGTATGTGTATAGTTGTGCTAATGCCTCTTAGTGATATGGTTCATGTTTGATTTGGGAATGGTATGTTGAATGCAACTTTCATGGTATCTAATGGTTGAAAAATTGAGAATGTTTGTGCTTGTGATTTTAGGCTAAGAAATGCTTAGTTGATATTGTATATATATGAATGTTTTTAGAAATGTGAATTGGCATGATTTGAGTAGGCAAAGTATGGTGTTAAAAGTATGTTAGTTGTTGATATTGTAATGGTACATTTTAGTCTTGGCTGTGGTTGATTTGGATATCTATATATGCTATGAATGTGTACCAATTGGATTGTGTAGGTGTGTTCAATTTGGGGTGGAAAATTGGCTTGGTAAATAGCCTATTTTTGTCCACATGGGAAGAGACATGGGCATGTGTCTCGGCTGTGTGCGACACACAAGAGTGTTACACAGCCGTGTGTCCCCTAGTGTTGAGTTTGAAATCAAGTCAGTATGCTCCACACGGCCTCAGACACGGGCTTGTGCCTTGGCCGTGTGGCATAAGCCAGTATACCCTACAAGTTTGGCAAGACCTAGCACACGGCCTGGTACACGGGTGTGTATGGCCATTTTTAGGGTACACGAGCTAGCCACATGGGAGTGTGTGTTGGCTGTGTGGCCCAAGTCAGAGAGTTACACGATGTTGGACACGGGCTGGTACATGGCCATGTGCTCCCATTTTGAATGTCCATACAGCCTTTGACACAGACATTTCTGGTGGCTGTGTGAGACACACGAGCGTGTGTCCCCTGTTTTGAGGAAAATTTTTAAAGTTTCGTAAAAAATTTTCAAGCTATCGGTTTAGTCCTGACCACTCCCGATGTATGTATAAGGCCTAGTAGAATCGTTTTAGGGACAAATTGATTGAGATTGAGTGATGATTATATGTATTGATCAAATGTATGGGAAAAGTATGTTTAAATGTGTTGTAAGTCCAGTAATACTCCATAACCCTATTTCAGCGTTGAATACGAGTGAGGGGTGTTACAAACATGACCAATGTGATCTTCGAGATTTGTCTATAACGTTTAGGCCGGGTTTAGGGGGTTACACATATATAGTAAATCACCTTTTCCTTTAAATTACACATTTTATCATAATTCATATCATTACTCAAAAATCAGAATTAATTTAATGTAATACATACCCTTTAAAGCTTTATTTACCCGTTAAACCAAATGAAACAACCTTGAATATTTAGAAAATCCTCATATAAACATTTAATTCTCTAAACACACCAAAAACATATCTAGATAACATATTTATAGACATATGAATCATATAATTACACCAAGACATTAATATTGATGCGAACCCGATCGCATCATGTTATGACACAACTCGACGTCATCGAGAGTTGCCTAAGCTCAAGCGGCCTAAGTGCAAAGTGAAGCTTAATTACAAGCTCGTTCAGCTCACTAAGCATGCATGGAAATTTTACACATGCTGATCAGCTCAATTCTAGCTTATTGAGCTTGATTCAACTTGAATTCTAGCTCATCGAGCTTAATTCAGCTCAACTTAGCTCAATTGAGCTCATTTCTATTTTTCTTTAATGCTTGCGGTTTTAGTTTGCTAGAATAAAATAAGTATGTTAGCTAAATTAGTTAAGTTCAGCTCAAATAAATTAAATTCCGTTTTAATGTGTCAAATTCTGGACATGTTAATTGAGTTTATATGTGTCTTAGTTCATACATAATTATTAGCTAATTTTAATGGGTTAAGTTTAGAACAAATTTATTAGCTGTTGTTATTTAATATGTCTAGTCGAATCTAGTCATTAAATTTTTCTTTGCTGTAGCTGATTTTATGATGTCTTAAGTCGAATTAATGTGTCCTAAAAGGGAATTAATTTGCTGAATTTATTTGGTACAGGTACATGCTTGGAACGACATTAAAGAAAGGAGAATGAACTTGGTTAGGTGCAAGAAGCAGAATTAAAGACTAGCAGCTGTTTTGAGATTTTCCAAGTGGCTGTTCATGGAGTTGAATGGCCAAGATGCTATTCTCATTAAGACCCATCAGCTCACAATGTTTTCACATCTTTATGGCTGCCCAAATCTATCCTTTCACACCATAAGGCCGTTTGGATCCAAGAGTTCACACACAAGGCTGTTCGTCCGCCTAAATGCACATTAAGTTTTACGGAGCTCATTCGACTACCCAAGGCTGAATTAATGAAGTGAATCAAAGTTCTTTAGCTGCTCAATCATTGAACACTTCAAGCTCAATTCATCAGCTCATTTATTAAGCTGATTTGGAAGACTAAATGGACTATCTATTACCGTCTCCTAGGCGTAGAATTCACCAAAGTACTTGTAAACATTAAGTAACTTAGTTCAGCTCATTAGTAGCTAAATTAAGCTTATTGAAGGCTTTAGAATCTGCCCATTGGCGTCTCCCATGCTAGGAAGCTTCAAGGAACCTTCAAGGGACGTTCTAGGAAGGTTCCAAGAAGTTTCAGCTCATTAAGTTGTTGCATGCTGTCCATTAGGCTACCCAAAGTGCCTATTCGGCTAGCCTAGTTTTCTGACTATAAATACTTTGCTATTTCTATGTAATTTAGAATTTTTTCTCATTGTTGAATGTTTATAACATTTGTGAGTTTTTTAATTCTCTTATTACAACACCCTACACCTGTACCCTATGCCAGGATGGAATACGAGGCGTTACCTAACTTGAACACATACATTCATACGTTATCCAAGTCACCAAGAATTGGTCAAATTTAAAAATTTTCCCAACATTACCATAAACTCCTTAATATGGGCCTACAAGGCGCAAAACATTCATTTGAAACCATTCAGGACCGATTCGGGTCATTTTAAGAACTTTGAAAAATAACATGTGACACAGGGGCACAGGCCCGTGTGAGAAGGGCAACACGCCCGTATGACCATATCAACATGGTCGTGCTGATGGCTCGTGTGGTTCACATGGCCTAAGCATTTAGGGACACATCTGTATCCTTTACCTGTGTGGAATTAATTTCCAATTCGAACCTACACGGATTTTCACACGCCTGATACATGCCCGTGTCCATGGCCCGTGTCCCTCACACGACCATGACACTCCTGTGTCCTAGCCCATGTGCATAAATCTGGACATTCTGTTTCTAACGTTAGCAATTCTCAAGGGCCACACACCCAAGGCACACGCCCCTGTGCTAGGCCATGACCTTCACACAGCTGAGACACACGGCCGTGTCTCTGCTTGTGTGTCTAGTATTATGCATACTGACTTGCAAATTTTACGTGCAGAGGACACACGGCCGAACAGCACGCCTATGAGGCTGGTCGTGTGTTACACACGACCTTGACACATGCTCGTGTGTCAACCCGTGTGGACAATATAGGGCTATCTACCAAGCCCTTGCCACCCTGAAACATAATATAACATGTGACAGCCCAAAATTGACCCTAGTCGGGAAGTGGTTTCGGGACCGCTAAACCGAGTCACCGAAATGTTTGAATGTGATATTTATTGTCTAGAATATGTATATATGCATGTGTGAAAATTTCATGGTTGAATTTTGTAAATTGTAAGTGAAATTTTATTAAATAGGACTTATGTGAGAAAATTTAGAAATGTGCTAGGCTAATGTAAGGTGGCCCATTTATGCATGTTGCAAATAGTTGTACTTGCATGTCAAATACCCCTTTTATTTTAAGTGGTGGCCGGCCATGATGGTCATATATATATAATATGTATTAAATCTTAATTAAATGGCCATTATTTTATGCAAAAGAAAGGAAATAAATTAAGGAAAGAATAAAAAGAAAAGTAATGAAGACAAAGCTTCATCTTTGTCTTCTTGGCCGAATTGAAAGAAAGAATTGGGGCAAAAACATTCGGTCACTTGAAGCTTGAGAAGCTCAAGAGCCAAGAGAGTCAAAATCTGATAAAGGAAAAGAAAAAGCGATCGAGTAGTCTATCCACAACTATTCAAAATATCCGAGGTAAGTCTTCGAGTAATGACCCTACTTGAATTATATTGAAATGATTAGTCATACTATGATGGATAGCCGAATGTGCATAGAGACTATGTTATAAAGCCAAATGAAATCATGCTCTTTGTGTGTGGCTATTGAGCCGAAATTGGAAAGGTTTAATAAATGTTTTGTGTTTGAGCCTTAGTAACGAAAATGAAATATGGATGTGCTAAGACTGTTGATTTATGTGTGCATGAGCATTTGAATATATCCGGGCTAAGACCCGAAGGCATTTGTGCGAGTTGATATATCCGGGCTAAGACCCGAAGGCATTTGTGCGAGTTGATATATCCGGGCTAAGACCCGAAGGCATTTGTGCGAGTTGATATATCCGGGCTAAGACCCGAAGGCATTTGTGCGAGTTGATATATCCGGGCTAAGACCCGAAGGCATTTGTGCGAGTTGATATATCCGAGCTAAGACCCGAAGGCATTTGTGCGAATTGATATATCCGGGCTAAGACCCGAAGGCATTTGTGCGAGTTGATATATCCGGGCTAAGGCCCGAAGGCATTCGTGCGAGTTGCTATGCCCGGGTTAAGACCCGAAGGCAATTGTGCTTGTGGTAATATCCGGCTAAATTCCGAAGAAACTTGGGTATGAATGTGAGCGTTTTGTGCTGTAATAAATTCAATTAATACGCTCAACAAACCCAAACGATAAGGTATGTTTGCATGTGCTTCGGAAAAGTCGATTCGTTTTAAGTAGTATTCGTTCAATCGACTAACGAACTTTTGGGCTTTTAGATGGGTTGATACCTTGTGTGTGTATATATGTTGATGAAGTGTGAAGTAAGCATGATTATGAGAATGTGTATTAATAAAGTGATTCATTTAGCTATGTGAATGTAATACTTTAGTCAAAGCCGATTTCATTACTTGAAACTTACTAAGCTTTAAAATGCTTACCCCGTTGCTTTGGCTCTCTGTTTTATAGATTTTGTTCGTTAGCTATCGGATTCGGGATCATCGAAGTCGAAGTCATCCACACTATCAAAGCCCTTTTTGGTACTCTTTTAGTTGAACTCTGGATATGGCATGTATAGGACTACCCATTGTTGTTGTTCAAGTACTTTTTTGATGTATGTGTGTACAGCCATGCGAAAATGGCTTGTAGAAGTGGAGTATGGCATTAGACCATTTGTGTTTATGTATGTATATATGGTTTCATGATGTGATTATGGTTTGGAATGGAAGTGTTGAGCAAATGATCAGCCATTGGAATGGCTAAATATGATCATATGCGGACCTATGTATGACAAAACCCTAGTTGGTCCATGGTAGCCACGAAATAGGTAAAGTTTACCTTGAAAACAGATGCTGACAGCAGCAGTGGTGTGGATTTGAAAAATCACAAAACTTTGTAGAAATGGAATTAAATAGTGAATAAATTATGTAATCGAACCTTGATGAATCTATTTTCATATGAAAGTAACGAAACAATCATATGAACAGTATATTAAGAGATATTAAAGTTCTCGTGAAACAGGGGCAGAACGGTTTCTGGATCTCCTGTTTCGACTTTGATAATTCACCATAAATTATCCAGAGATAGTTGGAAGTCATACTTTATATGTATGGGTTCCACTCTGAGTCTAGTTTCTATAGAAACAAACGGCATCAGTATTGGAGCTCTGTACAGGGAGATATCCAGATCGTAATGCGCAAAGGTCAGTGTAGTCGACCCCAGTAACATGGGAGACTTTGACTAATAAACTGTACTAATTGGCCCAACCAAAAATTCTAGAAAAAAATATGTAGAGGGGTATATGAGTCTAGCTTCAGGGAAAATTCGCGGAACTGGATTTCGAGTTCCAGAGCTCAAGATATGATTTTTAAAGTGACTAATACGCAGATTGGCAGCTTGTCTGCAAAAATTTTAATAAGTGGTTTGAAGTCTGTTAACACCTCGTGTTCGACTCCGGCGACGGTCTCGGGTTCGGGGTGTTACATTTGATTGGTATCAGAGCCAGGTTTAGTCGATTCTAGGACTACCGTAATGCGTTGGGTCTAGCTATACATGCCATTTTATGTGATTACTTGATAGTGTGGTGATTTCTGACAATTGTAAATGTGTTTATTTATAGTAATGGATCCCGATCCCGACCGAGAAGTAGCTGATGATCTTGAGAGTGTAGCGCCTGCTCCCGCACAAGGGACAGCGCTGGCGGACTCTCAACCTAATGCTAGTAACCCGAATGATGAAGCTAGACAAGCTTTCTATAGCGTGATGAATGATTGGTTCAACCAATACATTCGAACTAATACGGCTGTCCCACAACCTCCATTCCCAACTAATACCACCCCCGCACCTACAATACCTCCGGTAACTGACCAAATAAGGTCAAATAAGCCCTCAGTTGACAGAATCCGAAAACATGGGGCTACTGAATTTAAGGCTACGGATAGCGACGATGCCGAGCAAGCTGAATTTTGGTTGGACAACACTATCCGGGTACTCGATGAGCTATCTTGTACACCCGATGAATGCCTAAAGTGTACTATCTCCTTGCTATGCGATTCTGACTACTATTGGTGGAGTACTCTGACTTCTGTTGTGCCCCGAGAGCAAGTAACTTGGGAGTTTTTCCAAACTAAGTTTCGGAAAAAGTATATCAGTCAGAGATTTGTTGATCAAAAACGGAAGGAATTTCTTGAGCTTAAGCAAGGTTCCATGTCAGTTACTGATTACGAGCGAAAATTTGTTAGACTTAGTAGATACGCTCGAGAATGTGTTTCGTCCGAGGTTATCATTTGTAAACGCTTCGAGGATGGGCTGAATGAAGATATAAAAATGTTCGTTGGCGTTCTTGAAATACGAGAGTTCGTAGTACTGGTCGAGCAAGCTTGTAAAGCCGAAGAGCTTAGAAAAGAAAAACAAAAAGTTGATGTGGAAACTGGAGAGTTTCATAAAAGATCTTCGGGAAAGTCTCTTCAATAGGCATCGAAGAAATTTCGAGATGATGTGGGCCGATCCAGAGGCACTTCGAGCCTTTTTAGACGAGATCGTGATCGACCCCCTGTGGGTACACGAGGCACTTTGGTTGCCAGTGTTGGGAATGAACGTTGAGACGGAACGGAATGCCGATATTGCGGTAAATGGCATTCGGGGAGTTGTAGATCCCATGACCGCTCCTGTTACAAGTGTGGATCAGTTGACCACTTCATTAAAGATTGCCCGTGGTTGTCTGAACAGAATGTAAATCAGAGTGGGAAACCGGGTGCTACCACTGCTCGAGGTAGACCATCTAGAAATACGGGCAATGCTAGTGGTGGTCAGAGAGGATCTAGAGATGCTACGACCAGATCCGAGGCTCGTGCGCCTGCTAGAGCTTATGCTATACATGCCCGCGAGGATGCTTCTTCGCCTGATGTTATTACCGGTACTTTCACTCTCTTTGATACTAATGTAATTGCTTTGATTGACCCCGATTCTACTCATTCTTACATATGTGAAACCTTAGCATCCAGTAAGACTTTACCTATTGAGTCTACTGAGTTCGTAATTCGGGTGTCAAATCCCTTGGGTCGTTACGTGCTGGTCGACAAAGTGTGTAAGAAATGTCCCCTAGAAATTCGAGGTTCCTGTTTTCCGGCGGACTTGATGCTTTTGCCATTTGATGAATTTGATGTTATTCTTGGTTTTGATTGGTTGACCGCGCATGATGCGGTTGTGAATTGCAAAAGCAAGACTATTGATTTGAGGTGCGCAAATAACGAAGTAATCCGAGTTGAGTCTACGGACTTGGAGGAGATGCCAGCTGTAATATCAGCAATGTTGGCCCAGAAATATGTAAGAAAAGGGTGCGAAGCATACCTTGCGTATGTACTGGATGACAAAGAATTAGACAAGAAACCCGAATCTGTGCCGGTGGTTTGTGAATACCCGGATGTTTTTCCTGAAGAATTGCCTGGTTTACCACCTGTTCGGGAGGTAGAGTTTGGTATTGAGCTTGTACCTGGGACTACGCCGATTTCGATAGCTCCGTATCGTATGGCACCAACCGAGTTAAAAGAGTTGAAAGCTCAGTTGCAAGAATTGACAAATAGAGGTTTTGCTCGACCAAGTTTCTCACCTTGGGGTGCACCAGTATTGTTCGTGAAAAAGAAGGACGGAACCATGAGGTTGTGCATTGACTATCGTCAACTGAATAAAGTGACGATAAAGAATAAATATCCGTTACCGCGTATTGATGATTTGTTTGATCAACTAAAGGGAGCCTCAGTGTTCTCAAAAATAGATTTGAGATCGGGTTATTATCAGTTGCGGGTTCGAGATTCGGACGTACCCAAAACTGCTTTCAGAACGAGGTACGGTCACTACGAATTCTTAGTGATGCCGTTTGGGCTCACTAATGCCCCTGCGGTATTTATGGATTTGATGAATCGGATCTTCAGACCATATTTGGATCGGTTCGTAGTTGTGTTCATTGATGACATCTTGGTCTATTCAAGAGATGAGACCGAACATGCTGAGCACCTGAGACTAGTGTTGCAAATGTTGCGGGATAAGCAGTTATATGCTAAGTTCAGTAAGTGTGAGTTCTGGTTAAGAGAGGTTAGCTTCTTGGGTCATGTGGTATCCGCATCGGGTATTCGAGTTGACCCGAGCAAAATTTCAGCCATACTTAACTGGAAGCCTCCAAGAAATATTACTGAGGTTCGGAGCTTTTTGGGACTCGCCGGTTATTACTGATGATTTGTCAAAGGTTTCTCGATGATAGCCACACCAATGACGAAGCTACTTCAAAAGGATGTTAAGTTCGAATGGACGGAGAAATGTCAGAAAAGTTTTGATCAACTAAAAACTTATTTGACTGAAGCTCCAATTTTAGTGCAACCCGAATCAGGCAAAGAGTTTGTCATTTATAGTGACGCATCCTTACTAGGGTTGGGTTGCGTATTGATGCAAGAAGGTCGAGTGGTGGCCTATGCATCGAGACAATTAAAGCCACATGAGAAAAATTATCCGACCCATGATCTCAAACTAGCTGCCATCGTATTCGCTTTAAAAATATGGCGACATTACTTATTTGGTGAAAAGTGCCATGTATTTTCGGATCACAAAAGTCTCAAATATTTGATGACTCAAAGAGACTTAAATCTGCGACAAAGACGTTGGCTTGAGTTGTTGAAAGATTACGAGCTTGTCATTGATTACCACCCGGGAAAGGCTAATGTGGTTGCGGACGCCTTAAGCCGGAAATCACTGTTTGCTTTACGAGCGATGAATGTGCACTTGTCTGTTCTACCCGACAATGTGTTAGAAGCTGAATTAAAGGCCAAACCATTATTGATTCGTCAAATTCGTGAAGCTCAGAAAGTCGACGATGAATTGGTTGCAAAACGGGCTGAATGTGTTCCGAATATGGAATCCGAATTTCAAATTGATGAAGACGATTGTTTGAGGTTCAGAAGTCGGTTGTGTGTTCCAAGAAATTCAGAACTCATTTCGATGATTCTGAACGAAGCCCATTGTAGCCGAATGTCAATTCACCCGGGGAGTACGAAAATGTACAACGATTTGAAACGTCAGTTTTGGTGGCATGGTATGAAACGAGACATCTCCGACTTTGTTTCAAGATGTTTAATATGTCAACAAGTGAAAGCGGAACATCAAGTGCCTTCAGGATTACTTCAGCCGATCATGATACCCGAGTGGAAATGGGATCGAGTCACAATAGACTTTGTGTCCGGACTGCCATTGTCAGCAAGTAAGAAGGATGCGATTTGGGTTGTTGTCGATGGACTGACTAAGTCGGCTCACTTTATCCCCGTGCGTACGGATTTTTCATTGGATAAACTAGCCGAATTGTATGTTTCTCAGATTGTGAGATTACACGGGGTGTTACAACCTATCTCTATTGTATCGGATAGAGATCCGAGATTCACCTCGCGATTTTGGAAGAAATTACAAGAAGCTTTGGGTACCAAGCTGCATTTTAGCACCGCTTTTCATCCATAAACCGATGGTCAATCCGAGCGAATAATTCAGATACTTAAGGATATGTTGAGATGTTGCATCCTCGAGTTTAGTGGTTCATGGGAACGGTATTTACCTTTGATTGAATTCACTTACAACAATAGTTTTCAATCAAGTATTAAGATGGCACCTTACGAGGCTTTGTACGGTCGTAAATGCCGTACACCATTGTTTTGGACCGAGCTCGGTGAAAGTAAAATTTTCAGAGTTGATTTGAATAAAGATGCCGAACAGAAAGTAAAGGTAATCCGTGAAAGTCTGAAGGCAGCCACAGATCGTCAGAAGTCGTACGCGGATTTGAAACGAAAAGACATTGAGTATCAGGTGGGAGATAAAGTGTTTCTTAAAGTTTCACCTTGGAAAAAGATACTCAGATTTGGCCGTAAGGGCAAATTGAGTCCGAGGTTCATTGGGCCGTACGAAATATCCGAAAGAATTGGTCCAGTGGCATATAGATTGATTTTACCCCCTGAACTTGAAAGGATTCACAACATTTTTCATGTTTCGATGCTTCGACGTTATAGATCTGACCCCTCCCACATAATCAGCCCATCGGAGGTTGAAATTCAAGCAGATATGAGTTATGAAGAAGAGCCGATGCATATCCTAGCTCGTGAAGTGAAGGAGTTGCGAAACAAAAGGGTTCCGTTAGTAAAGGTGTTATGGCTCAAACACGGGATCGAGGAAGCTACTTAGGAAACCGAGAGCTCGATGAAAGAACGATACCCAAACCTATTTACAGGTAAGATTTTCGGGGACGAAAATTTCTTAAGTGGGGAGAGTTGTGACAGCCCAAAATTGACCCTAGTCAGGAAGTGGTTTCGGGACCGCTAAACCGAGTCACCGAAATGTTTGAATGTGATATTTATTGTCTAGAATATGTATATATGCATGTGTGAAAATTTCATGGTTGAATTTTGTAAATTGTAAGTGAAATTTTATTAAATAGGACTTATGTGAGAAAATTTAGAAATGTGCTAGGCTAATGTAAGGTGGCCCATTTATGCATGTTGCAAATAGTTGTACTTGCATGTCAAATACCCCTTTTATTTTAAGTGGTGGCCGGCCATGATGGTCATATATATATAATATGTATTAAATCTTAATTAAATGGCCATTATTTTATGCAAAAGAAAGGAAATAAATTAAGGAAAGAATAAAAAGAAAAGTAATGAAGACAAAGCTTCATCTTTGTCTTCTTGGCCGAATTGAAAGAAAGAATTGGGGCAAAAACATTCGGTCACTTGAAGCTTGAGAAGCTCAAGAGCCAAGAGGGTCAAAATCTGATAAAGGAAAAGAAAAAGCGATCGAGTAGTCTATCCACAACTATTCAAAATATCCGAGGTAAGTCTTCGAGTAATGACCCTACTTGAATTATATTGAAATGATTAGTCATACTATGATGGATAGCCGAATGTGCATAGAGACTATGTTATAAAGCCAAATGAAATCATGCTCTTTGTGTGTGGCTATTGAGCCGAAATTGGAAAGGTTTAATAAATGTTTTGTGTTTGAGCCTTAGTAACGAAAATGAAATATGGATGTGCTAAGACTGTTGATTTATGTGTGCATGAGCATTTGAATATATCCGGGCTAAGACCCGAAGGCATTTGTGCGAGTTGATATATCCGGGCTAAGACCCGAAGGCATTTGTGAGAGTTGATATATCCGGGCTAAGACCCGAAGGCATTTGTGCGAGTTGATATATCCGGGCTAAGACCCGAAGGCATTTGTGCGAGTTGATATATCCGGGCTAAGACCCGAAGGCATTTGTGCGAGTTGATATATCCGGGCTAAGACCCGAAGGCATTTGTGCGAGTTGATATATCCGGGCTAAGACCCGAAGGCATTTGTGCGAATTGATATATCCGGGCTAAGACCCGAAGGCATTTGTGCGAGTTGATATATCCGGGCTAAGGCCCGAAGGCATTCGTGCGAGTTGCTATGCCCGGGTTAAGACCCGAAGGCAATTGTGCTTGTGGTAATATCCGGCTAAATTCCGAAGAAACTTGGGTATGAATGTGAGCGTTTTGTGCTGTAATAAATTCAATTAATAAGCTCAACAAACCCAAACGATAAGGTATGTTTGCATGTGCTTCGGAAAAGTCGATTCGTTTTAAGTAGTATTCGTTCAATCGACTAACGAACTTTTGGGCTTTTAGATGGGTTGATACCTTGTTTGTGTATATATGTTGATGAAGTGTGAAGTAAGCATGATTATGAGAATGTGTATTAATAAAGTGATTCATTTAGCTATGTGAATGTAATACTTTAGTCAAAGCCGATTTCATTACTTGAAACTTACTAAGCTTTAAAATGCTTACCCCGTTGCTTTGGCTCTCTGTTTTATAGATTTTGTTCGTTAGCTATCGGATTCGGGATCATCGAAGTCGAAGTCATCCACACTATCAAAGCCCTTTTTGGTACTCTTTTAGTTGAACTCTGGATATGGCATGTATAGGACTACCCCTTTGTTGTTGTTCAAGTACTTTTTGTGATGTATGTGTGTACAGCCATGCGAAAATGGCTTGTAGAAGTGGAGTATGGCATTAGACCATTTGTGTTTATGTATGTATATATGGTTTCATGATGTGATTATGGTTTGGAATGGAAGTGTTGAGCAAATGATCAGCCATTGGAATGGCTAAATATGATCATATGCGGACCTATGTATGACAAAACCCTAGTTGGTCCATGGTAACCACGAAATAGGTAAAGTTTACCTTGAAAACAGATGCTGACAGCAGCAGTGGTGTGGATTTGAAAAATCACAAAAATTTGTAGGAATGGAATTAAATAGTGAATAAATTATGTAATCGAACCTTGACAAATCTATTTTCATATAAAAGTAACGAAACAATCATATGAACAGTATATTAAGAGATATTAAAGTTCTCATGAAACAGGGGCAGAACGGTTTCTGGATCTCCTGTTTTGACTTTGATAATTCACCATAAATTATCCAGAGATAGTTAGAAGTCATACCTTATATGTATGGATTCCACTCTGAGTCTAGTTTCTATAGAAAGAAACGGCATCAGTATTGGAGCTCTGTACAGGGAGATATCCAGATCGTAATACACAAAGGTCAGTGTAGTCGACCCCAGTAACATGGGAGACTTTGACTAATAAACTGTATTAATTGGCCCGACCAAAAATTCTAGAAAAAAATATGTAGAGGGGTATATGAGTCTAGCTTCAGGGAAAATTTGCGGAACTGGATTTCGAGTTCCAGAGCTCAAGATATGATTTTTAAAGTGACTAATATGCAGATTGGCAGCTTGTCTGCAAAAATTTTAATAAGTGGTTTGAAGTCTGTTAACACCTCGTGTTCGACTCCGGCGACGGTCTCGGGTTCGGGGTGTTACATAACAACATCCATTCAAAAATACAAGGTATAATTAGCCACACATGGCATTATCTCATTCATGAAAATATCATCATTGCATATATTAATAATGAACATTAGCCACTATTCCAAAGCTTAATACAAATTGAAGGGATTCATCCTAAGCCAACACATTTCGCCAATTTAACATGACACAAACATCAAAATTCTAAGCCCTATACATGCCATATTTCAAATAGTAAAACCAACTATACCAAGTGCTTCGGTTGATAATGTGATTGAAGCTTCCGAGGCCTGATGATCCTCGACCTATTTAGGGGGCACTATAAGAAAATGGAAAGAAGAGGGAGTAAGCATAAAGCTTAGTAAGTTGCATGCAAATAAACATAACAACAATTATACCATTCGTCAACATGCTCATAATACAAAAGAAGCTATAAGCACAAGTTAGTCATCACTATCCAATACAAATCACATAACATATATTGAGCTCATATCTCTTACATTTCAAACAGGTACCTATACCACTCCCAACATGGTTATACTTTTCTCGTTTAACTTAAATTATAACTCTCACCATTTAACCATTTGGAATATTATCAGATATTCACTAAGCCTCAAACATAGGGTATAATTCCGATGCCATGTCCCAAACATGGTCTTACACTGGCTCTTGTCTCAAGTCAATGCCATGTCCCAGACATGGTCTTACACTAACTATCGTCATCGAGGCCAACGCCATGTCCCAGACATGGTCTTACACTAGCTCTCGTATATCCGTACCGATGCCATGTCCCAGACATTGTCTTACACTGACAACTCTAGACATGCCGATGCCATGTCCCAGACATGGTCTTACACTGGCTTACTTAACGAGGTCGATGCATGTCCCAGACATGTCTTACACTAGCTCTCGTCTCAACGCCGATGTCATGTCCCAGACATTGTCTTCCACTGGCTCTCATAATGTGGACGATGCATGTCCTAGACATGTCTTACACTAGCTCACAATAACCCATACGTCATGGCATGAATATCCGATTTATTCCCTATAGTTCAAATGGGAATTCTACTATCTCAATTATCATCATGCATTCTCTTTTCCACAATTAAGCACTTCATGTTATATCAATTCAGCACATATAATAACAAAGTTGTATTATTTACATACAACTTACCTCGGGTTACAAAATATGACGAATCTTCGGTCTAATCTACTCGCTTGGCCTTCCCCCTGTCTATGTTTGAATTTTGAATTTCTTGATCTATAATAACAAAGTTCACTCGTTTTATCAGCATATTAATCTAGACACCCGAAAAATTATAATTAGGCAAATTGACCATTGTAACCCTATGCTCGAAAATCGATTTTTATCAAATTTCTTCATATCCTAAGCCTAGCCAAACCCTTTTTACTCTTATAGCAACCCAAAAATTTCTATTATTTTACACATTTATCACTTATTTTACAACTTATGCAAAATGGTCTTTTTTAGGGTTTCCATGAGAAATCTCTTCACAAGAGTTGTTTATTTCACCACTATGATTCATTTTCTTACATAAAATTTTAGAAAACAACATGAACACACTCATGGTAAAACCCTAGACTTTCAACTATTTTGCAAAATAGGACCCTTATTTGAAAATTCATGTTATAAGGGTTCTAAAAGTAAAAAAATCATCAAGAAAAATCATCAAAATCACTTACTTGTGGAGAGACTAAATGGCTGAAAATTCAAGCTTCAAAAACCCCTCTAATGGCTAATATTTTCGGTCAAGAAGAAAGAATGGAGGAAAAAGATGATGACTAGGCTTTTAGGGTATTATTTTATTGCATATTATGTCATCACATACTTAATACCTTGACCATTAGATTTCCTTTGTCATATGGCCGGCCAAGCTATAGTCTGAGGGTCTATTTGTCCTTTAAAGACCCCTAATTTAAGTTTCATGGCAATTTAACTCCCTTAGCTATCAAAATAGAACTTTTACACTTTATGCAATTTAGTCCTTTTTCGTAATTAAGCTCACAAACGCTAAAATTAATCCACCAAAATTTTAATACACATAAAATAATATCAAAAATAATTTCTCCGACGTTGGGTTAGTGGTCCCGAAACCATTGTTCTAACTAAGCCCAAATTGGGCTGTTACAATTCTCCTCCTTAGGGATTTTCGTCCCCGAAAATTTTACCGGTGAATAGATTAAGGTATTGGTCTCTCATGGTTTCCTCGGGTTTTCATGTGGCTTCCTCAACTCCATGTCTATGCCATAAGACTTTCACAAGTGGTATACTCTTATTCCTCAACTGTTTGACTTCCGAAGCCAAAATCCTGACCTGCTCTTCGCTAGTAGTCATGTCTGGATGAATCTCAACCTCTGATGGCGTAATCACATGCAAAGAGTCTGATCTATATCGACGCAGCATGGACACATGAAACACATCGTGAATCTTTTCCAATTCAGATGGCAAAGCCAATCAATTGGCCACAGGCCCTACTCTCTTGGTAACCTAATAAGGTCTTATGAAACGAGGACTCAATTTGCCTCTTCTACCAAATCTAAGGACTTTCCTCCACGGGATGCTTTAAAAAACACTCGATCAACTACTTGAAATTCAATCTCTTTCCATTTCAAATCTGCATAGGATTTCTGTCTATCCGATGTGGCCTTTATGCAATAATAAATCACTTTAACCTTTTCTTCAGTCTCCCAGACTAAGTCGACCCCGTGAATCTGATTCTTTCTCATCTCAGTCCAATATAAAGGCATTCGGTACTTACACTCATAGGGTGCCATCTTTACACTTGATTGATAACTATTGTTGTAGGCAAATTCAACCAAAGGTAAGTACCTTTCCCAACTACCTTGAAACTCGAGAACACAACACCATAGCATGTCTTCTAAAATCTAAATCACTCTTTCTAACTGACCATTGGTTTACGGGTGAAATGCCGTACTAAAATTTAGTTTAGTTTCCAATGCCTCTTATAACTTCTTTCAAAACCTCAAGGTAAACCTCAGGTCTCTATCTGAAATAATCGACAGAGGCACTCCATGAAGCCTCACAGTCTCGAAAACATACAAGTCAGCCAGTTTCTCAAGGGAGTAGTCAGTATGCACTAGTATAAAATGTGCCGACTTTGTTAGGCTATCCACAACAACCCAAACAACATCCTTTTTCTTCGGGGTTATTGGCAAACCCGTCACAAAATCTATAGTTATTTGATCCCACTTCCACTCAGGGACTGTGATAGGCTGAAGTAGACCCGACGGTACTTGGTGTTCAGCCTTCACTTGCTGACACGTAAGACACTTGGAAACGAACTCTGAGATGTCTCTTTTTATTCCCGACCACCAATACATTTTCTTCAAGTCATTGTAAATTTTTACACTACCCGGGTGGATAGACAAACAACCATTATGTGTCTCTCATAAAATCTTCTGAATAACCTCACAGTCCTTGGGTACACAAACTCTATCTTTGAACATTATACACCTATCGGTACCAATCCAAAAGTCTGATTCAACCTCTGAATCACACTGAGTTCTCATTGCTTGCAAGTCCTTATCATCTTTCTGAGCTTCATGGATCTTTTGTAGAAACACCAGCCTAGCTCTCAATTCTGCTAGAACCAAACTGTCATCTAACAAGGTCAATTGGGTATTCATTATTCTCAACGCATATAATGATTTTCTACTCAATGCATCGGCAACAACGTTCGCCTTTCCCGAATGGTAGTTGATGATTAACTCATAATCTTTTAATAATTCCAACCATCTCTGTTGTGTCAGATTTAAATCTTTCTGAGTCATCAGGTACTTAAGAATTTTATGGTTGGTGAACACTCGGCATTTCTTTCCATACAAATGGTGTCTCTAAATTTTCAACGCGAACACGATGGTAGCCAACTCCAAATCATGATTCGGGTAGTTTTTCTCATGCGACTTCAGCTGTCTCGAAGCATAACCTATGACTTTACCTTCTTGCACAAGCACGCACCCTATATAAGGAGGCAACGCTATATACCACAAACTCTTTTCCCGGTTTCGGTTGCACTAACACTAGGGCTTCGGTCAACAAAGCCTTTAATTTCTCCAAACTCTGTTGGCACTTCTCCGTCCATTCAAACTTGACATCATTTTGCAACATCCTTGTCACCGGAGTTGCTATCATCAAGAATCCATTCACAAATCTTTTGTAATATCCGGCCAAACCCAGAAAACTTCAAACCTCTGTCATATTCCTCGGCAGTTTTCGCTCAACAGTAGCCGAGATTTTACTTGGGTCAACCTAATCCCATCACTCGACACAATGTGTCCTAGAAATCCTACCTCCTTAAGCCAGAATTCACTCTTACTGAATTTGGCGTACAACTGCTTGTCTCTCAAGGTCTGTAAAACTGTTCTCAAATGCTCTGCGTACTCACTCTTATCATGTGAATAAATCAATATGTCATCGATAAAAATGATGACGAATTTATCCAGGTATAATCGGAAATTGCAGTTCATCAGGTCCATAAAAACAGCTGGGGCATTCATTAAGCCAAAGGGCATGACGAGGAACTCATAATGGCCGTACCCCATTCGAAAAGTGGTATTTGGAACATCTTGCTCATTAACCCTTAACTAGTAGTAGCCAGACCTTAAGTCGATCTTAGAAAACATAGTGGCTCCCTTCAACTGATCAAACAAATCATCGATCCTTGGCAAGGGATACTTGTTCTTCATAGTCACTTTGTTGTGTTATCGGTAGTCTATGCACAATTTCATCGACCCATCCTTTTTCTTCACAAATAGCACTAAGGCAGCGCACAGAGAAAAACTCGGTCTTGCGAAACCCTTGTCAGTTAACTCTTGCAGTTGAACTTTCAACTCCTTTAACTCCGTAGGAGCCATCCTGTACGGAGCAATTGAAATGGGTGTCATATCAGGGACTAACTCAATTGTAAACTCGACTTCTCTAGTTGGTGGTAATCCAGGCAACTCTTCCGGAAACGCACTATAAACTCACAAACCACTGGTACTAATTCAATCTTTGACTCAGACACTTTAGTATTCAACACAAAAATGAGATAAGCCTCATATCCCTTCCTCAAATACTTCTCAGTAGTTAAAGACGATATTATTACAGACAAGTTATCTGATTCATCTAGTCCACTCCGAAGAACATTCTCGTCTTCACATTTCAACTTAATAACTTTTCTCCTACAGTCCACTATAACACTATGACAAGTTATCCAATCCATCCCTTTGATTACATCAAATTCATTAAATGGCAATAACATCAAGTTAGCCAGAAAACAATGACTTCTAATTGTAAAAGGACAATTTCTACATATTTGGTCAACTAGCACATGTCTGCCTAAAGGGTTGGCCACTTTTACCACAAATTCAGTGGACTCTACTAGCAAGTTCATGTGGGATATCAATTCCATACAAATATAACAATGGGTAGACCCTGGGTCAATTAAAGCAACGAAAGATATATCATGCATAGAAAAGGTACTCATGATCACATCAGGAGACTCTGCCTCTTCACAAGCACGTATAACATAAGTCCTTGCAGGCGCTCTCCCCTCAGACCTCACTGCAGCATATCTGGGCGCCCCTCTACTACTAGCCCCACTTCTAGGGTTCCTTTGTGGTCTATCCCTCAAAGGAGCACTACATGCCTTCACATCTTGCTTTTTCTCTCTGCCATGTAATTCGGGATAGTCTCAGATGAAGTGGTCTAGCGATCCACATTTGAAGTAGCCCCTCTCATTCCCTTGGCACTGGCCGAAATGACATCTACCACACTGTGAATACTCTGGCCTATTTGGCTGAGCACTACCAACACTAGCGATAGAACTGATTTGAGCTCTAGAAGCCGTGTTCTGATGGTTCTTGTTTCTATTCGGGAACCCTACTGAAGCATTCGATTGGGTAGAAAAATCTCTCGATCTCTTAGATAAGGTTTGCTGTGATTTCCCCATCTGTCTTTTCCTTGAGTCTCGGGAGTCGATGTCATCTTTTCTCTTCTCTTTGGCTAATTCCTCGACTTACATGCTCTCTCCACGAACACCACAAATTCCCTTATCTCCAAGATGCCAACTAATAAACGGATGTCTTCCTTTAGACCATCTTCAAACCTCTTGCACATAATGGCTTCTGTAGATACGCACTATCGCACATACTTGCTGAGTCCCACAAACTCACGTTCGTATTTAGTCACCATCCTACAGCCTTGCTTCAACTCTAAAAAATCTTTCCTTTTCTAGTCTATAAACCTCTGGCTAATATATTTCTTTTGGAACTCTTCCTGAAAGAATTCCCACGTTATCCGCTCTCTCGGTACGACTGACATGAGAGTATTCCACCATTGGTAAGCTGAATCTCGTAGGAGTGACACTACGCACTTCGTACACTTCTTCAGCATGCACGATAATTAATCGAATACCCTGATAGTATTTTCCAACCAAAACTCGGCCCTTTTGGGGTTATCATCAATGTTTGCCTGAAATTCTTCCGCCTCATGTTTTTGAATTCTGTCTACTAGAGGTTTCTCTCTCCTAGCCATGTCTGCTCCTTGAGGAGCTATATGAACTAGTTGAGGAATTGGGGGAGGTGAGGGAGGTGGAGTATTCGGGTTTGCTCGAATAAATTTTGAGTACCACGTGTCTATCATATGGAGGTAAGCCTCTCTAGCCCCTCCGCCTAGACTTATTGTCACGGGCCCACTATCTACTGGCGTGGTCCCTTCAGCGGGAGCCGACACATTACTCTCCACATCATCCGTCGTAGCTACATCAGGATCCATTAACTATATGAAAAACATAATTTATACTCGTCAGGAGTCGTCACACTATCAATATACAGTTATGGCATGTATAGCTAGACTCGTACTCATGCTAGGTTAGTCCTAGAATCGACTAAACCATACTCTCATATCAGTAAATGTAACAACCCCACCCGTACCCTACGCCGGGACAGAATACAAGGCGTTTCCTAACTTGAACACATAGACTTACACGTTATCCGAGTCACCAAGAATTGGTCAAATTTAAAACTTTTCCTAACTTTACCATAAACTCCTTAATATGGTCCTACGAGGCGCAAAACATTCATTTGAAACCTTTCGGGACCGATTTGAGTCATTTTAAGAACTTTGAAAAACAACACGTGACACAGGGGCACACGCCCATGTGAGAAGGGCAACACGCCCGTGTGAGAAGCACAACACACCTGTGTGACGATATCAACATGGTCGTGCTGATGGCCAGTGTGGTTCACACTGCCTAAGCATTTAGGGTTACACGCCCGTGTCCTTTACCCGTGTGAAATTAATTTCCAATTCAAACCTACAAGGGTTTTCACACGGCCTGACACACGCCCGTGTCCATGACCCGTGTTCCTCACACAGCCATGACACACCCGTATCCTAGCCCGTGTGCAGAAACTTGGACATTCTATTTCTGACGTCAACAATTCTCAAGGGCCACATGGCCAAGGCACACGCCCGTGTGCTAGGCCGTGCCCTTCACACGACTGAGACACACAACTGTGTCTTTGCCCGTGTGTTTACTACTATGCATATTGACTTGCAAATTTTATGTGCAGGGGACACACGGCCGGACAACATGCCCATGACACACGACCTTGACTCACGCCTGTGTGTCTACCCGAGTGGACAATATAAGGCTATCTACTAAGCCCTTGCCACCCTGAAACATAATATAACAACATCCATTCAAAAATACAAGGTATAATCAGCCACACAAGGCATTATCTCATTCATGAAAATATCATCATTGTATATATCAATAATGAGCATTAGCTACTATTCCAAAGCTTAATACAAAATGAAGGGATTCATCCCAAGCCAACACATTTGGCCAATTTAACATGGCACAAACATTAAAAGTCTAAGCCCTATGCATGCCATACTTCAAATAGTAAAACCAACTATACCAAGTGCTTCGGTTGATAGTGTGATCGATGCTTTCGACATCTGATGATCCTCGAGCTAATTAGGCGGCACTATAAGAAAATGGAAAGAAGATGGAGTAAGCATAAAGCTTAGTAAGTTGCATGCAAATAAACATAACAATAATTCTACCATTCATCAACATGCTCATAATACAAAAGAAGGCATAAGCACAACTTACCCATCACTATCCAATACAAATTACATAGTGTATATTGAGCTCATATCTTTTACATTTCAAATAGGTACCTTTACTCACAAAATGGTTATACTTTTCTCATTTAACTTAAATTATAACTCCCACTTTTGAACCATTTGGAATATTATCGGATATTCACTGACCCTCAAATATAGGGTACAATGCTGATGCCATGTCCCAGACATGGTCTTACACTGGCTCATGTCTCAAGTCGATGTCATGACCCAAACATGGTCTTACACTAGCTCTCGCATATCCGTGCCGATGCCATGTCCTAGACATGGTCTTACACTGACACCTCTATACGTGCCGATGCCATGTCCCAAACATGATCTTACACTGGCTTACTTCACGAGGCCGATTCCATGTCCCAGACATGTCTTACACTAGCTTTCGTCTCAACGTCGATGCCAAGTCCCAAACATTGTCTTACATTGGCTCTCATAATATGGCCGATGCATGTCCCAGACATGTCTCACACTAGCTTACAATAACCCATACGTCATGGCATGAATATCTGATTCATTCCCTATTGTTCAAACGGGAATTCTACTATCTCAATTATCATTAGGTATTCTCATTTCCACAATCAAGCACTTTATGTTATATCAATTTAGCACATATAATAACAATGTAGTTGTATTATTTACATACAACTTACCTCGAATTACAAAATATGGCAACTCATTAGTCTAATCTACTCGCTTGGCCCTCCCCCGGTCTAGGTTCAGATTTTGAATTTCTTGATCTATAATAACAAAATTCACTTGTTTTATCAGCACATTAATCTAAACACCTGAAAAATCATAATTGGGCAAAATGACCATTTTACCCCTTTGCTCGAAAATCAATTTTTATCGAATTTCTTCATATCCTAAGCCTAGCCGAACCCTTTTTACTCTTATAGAAACCCAGAAATTTCCATTATTTCACAGATCTTCACTTATTTTACAAATGATGCAAAATGGTCCTTTTTAGGGTTTCCTTGAGAATTCTCCTCATAAGAGTTGTTTATTTCACCACTATGATTCATTTTCTTACATAAAATTTCAGAAAACAACATGAACACACTCATGGTAAATCCCTAGTCTTTCAACCATTTTGCAAAATAGTCCTCTCATTTGAAAGCTCATGTTACAAGGGTTCTAAAAGTAGAAAAATCATCGAGAAAAATCATCAAAATAACTTACTTGTGGAGAGACTAAATGGCTGAAAATTCAAGCTTCAAAAACCCCTCTAATGGCTGATATTTTTGGTTAGGAAGAAAGAATAGAGGAAAAATATGATGACTAGGCTTTTAGGGTATTATTTTATTGCACATTATGTCATCACATACCTAATACCTTGACCATTAGATTTTCTTTTTCACATGGCCAACCAAGCTATAGTCTAAAGGTCTATTTGCCCTTTAAAGACCCCCAATTTAAGTTTCATGGCAAATTAACTCCCTTAGCTATCAAAATAGGACTTTTTCACTTTATGCGATTTAGTCCTTTTTCGCAATTAAGCTCACAAACGCTAAAATTAATCCACCAAAATTTTCATGCTCCTTTATAAACATGCCATCACACATAAAATGATATCAAAAATAATTTCTCTGACCTCGGGTTAGTGGTCACGAAACCACTGTTACGACTAAGCCCAAAATCGGGCTGTTACACTTATTTCGTTTTAGAGTTTGCTTGACTTATCTAGCTTGCTAGTGGCGTCATATTGTTTCTTTCCAAACTTATCACTCATTCTGAGTATGGTGTTCAACCTAAACTATACCTTTGGTTCTTACCTTATTAGGTAATGGGTCAAGGTCCTATCCCATCACCCAACTTACCTTAAGCGTCCTATAAGTCTCGAATTAGCACTCACTATAGTGTTGGTTCATTCTTGACACTTGAGCCCTCTTCGTTCCATCTCCATCATCCATTTCATTACCTTTGTTTTCCTTGTTAGCCTAACCTTCGTCAAACCGTTCTTGACTTAAACCTATTCCTTTCATCCGTATTAGCCATTTTAAAGTTCTCTTATTTCTTTGTTTAACAGAACCTATCCGTAGCCTACCTTAAAACTCTTTGAAACCCTTTTTGCTTAAGTCTGTACTTAGCTAAAATCAACTAAACTCCGAGTTGAATGATACTTCTCCATGTTATGATCGGGCATAATAATGACTCGAATCAAGTCACGAGGCCAGATCGTATCAAATATTCATTATCAAACTATACTAATCAAACATTCATATCATATAATTCAATATAAACAACGGCTTAAATCAAAGCAATCCATGCTTCCATTCATAAACATATATACAAAAACATATCATTTTACATAAATCCAACTCAAGAGTAATTTTAATATTTAAACATAAAATTTCATGTCTCGTTGAACTATAGCAAATTGACTCGGATACTCGGGTTTTCCCCGAAACACACCAGAAAGCATCAAAATGTCAATAGAGGCACCAAAGTGCAAACAGAGGCACTGAAGTGCAAATAGAGGCATCAAAGTGCAATCCTGTACAAACGCGTGTACTAACCCTATTGGCATGCCAACCATATCCTAATCGTTTACTACGTTTAACCGGGCATTATTTTTAAATTCATAATATTTGTAAACCAACCATTTAGAGGCACTTATTATTTCTATACACATACTATAAATCTATTAGATTCATTTCAATATTATGCAATCATAAGATTACCACTAACAAATACTCATTTTCCATCTGTATTTAATTACAACATTTGATAATTTTACGAGCAAACAATGAAATTTCACATTTATTACAATTTAACTAGCAATTGATATACATAATCATAAAGAAACACACAAACACACATACACACACACACATACATACACACTACGAACTTACTTTGACAAATACAGTTGTAAAAACGAAGACAATGACTAATCCGACACATTAGCTTTTCCTCAATTTAGATCTGTTTTATTCGTTTCTTAATATAAAAAATAATTTTCATTCAATTAAACCATTCAAATAAATCAATACAATTTGTTTAACTTATAACCCTTATCAATGGGAAATTTACACAATTACCCTTATTTTTTACCTTTATGCAATTTAGTCCCTAAACCCAAAACTTGCAATTTAACCACTTTTAATTAAAATTCATGCTAGCCAATTTTCCCTTAGTCTTATAACAAACCATATTTTCCCCATTTCACACAATTTACATTTAATTTTACTATTTCAAAAAATTAGTCCCTAAACATTAAAATCATCAAAAACCACTTAACAAAATACTCATATTTAACTACCAAATTTAATAATCTATCAATTAAAATAAAAAAAAAACACCTCAAACTCATTCATAGGAAGTCCCAAGACTTTTAATAGTTTTACGAATTGACTCCCGGGCTAGGTAAATTAAGGTACAATGATTTCAGCAACAAAAAAATTACTAAAAAGGGACCTCAAAATCTCACTCATGCATTGATAGAAGCTTGGCCAAATTACCTTTTGTGAAAATAAAATAAAATAAAATAAAATAAAGAACACACAGATTTTACGTGGAAACCCTTTCGGGAAAAAACCATGGGCATGGGAGGAGAAAATTCATTATGTCAAATTTGAATTAATACAAGAGGAATAGATTATGTCTATTTATAGGCTTTGTAAAGCCATATTCTAATAGGAGTGTAGTAAGATTGAAACACCTTATTCTAATCAATATAAAACAGATGGAGTTTAATAAGGTTTAAAAAACCTTATTCTAAAATAAAATAAAAGAAGTGTAGTTCTATATGGATTTTACTTTTGTTTTCTTTTACCACTATATTTTATTTAAATAAGGATTCAGGTCACTTAATTCTGACAACCTCCACCTTGACACGAATTCTCAATGAACAAGTTCTTTATCATGAACTCTTAACGAACAAGTTCTCCACCTATTCTATAAAACCCCTTAAGGGTTTAACCTCAACAATGAACACCAACCAAGTCTAAGAAATGCTCAAACTTGGTTCTAGGAAGTGACTTAGTCATCATATCTGCAGGATTTTCATGAGTACTAATTTTGCTCACAACAATATCACCACGAGCAATAATATAACGAACAAAATGGTACTGAACATTAAGGTGTTTTGTTCTCTCATGAAACATTTGATCTTTTGTAAAGAAGATTGCACTCTAACTGTCACAAAATACTGTACTGATTTGAAGGTCTTCATTGAGTTTACTAAAGAGTCCCTTCAACCAAATAGCTTCTTTACAAGCCTCAGTAATCACCATGTACTCAGCTTCAGTGGTAGACAAAGTGACTATAGTTTGTAAAGTGGCTTTCCAACTGATTACACAACCTCCGATTGTAAAGACATAACCTATGAGAGATCTTCGTCTATTAAGGTCTCCATCAAAATCAGCATCAACATACCCAATGACTCCATCTCTAGTTCTTCCAAACTATAAGCAAACATAAGTAGTACCTCGTAAGTATCTTAAAATCCACAAAACTATTTTCCACTACACTTTACCAGGATTCGCCATGTATATGCTAATTGCATTGACTGCATATGATAAATCTGGACGTGAACAAACCATAGCATACATGAGAGATCCCACTACACTAGAGTATGGAACATGTGACATGTACTCAATCTCATCATCTAATTGTAGTGACAAAGCCGATGAAAGTCTAAAATGGGCTGCTAAAGGAGTACTAATAGGCTTAGCACTCTGCATATTGAACCTGCAAAGAACTTTCTCAATGTACCTCTTCTGACTTAGGTATAATTTACTTTCTTTTCTATCTCTAAGAATCTCCATACCAACTATCTTCTTTGCTGGTCCCAAATCTTTCATCTCAAATTCTTCACTTAGTTGGGCTTTGACCTTTCTTATCTCTCATTTATCTTTTGCTCTATCAACAATCATCAACATAAAGGAGTAAATACACAAAAGAACCATCACTATTTTTATTAAAGTAAAAACAACTGTCAAACCCACTTCTTTTGAAATCATGAGAAGTCATAAAGGAATCAAAACTCTTGTACCACTGTCTTGGTGACTGTTTCAAACCGTAAAGGGACTTTTTTAGCAAGCAAACATAGTCCTCATTTTCTGAGACTGTAAAACCCTCTGGTTGTTGCATGTAAATATCCTCCTTAAGTTCTCCATGCAAAAATACAGTTTTTACATCTAACTGCTCAAGCTCCAAACATGCATGGCCACAATACCAAGCAAAGCTCGAATTAAACTATGCTTCACAACTGGGGAGAACACATCTGTGAAGTCCACTCCTGGAATTTGACTCTAACCCTTTGCAACAAGCCTTGCTTTATATTTGGGTTTTTCAACTCCTAGAGTCCCTTCTTTCTTTTTAAACACTTATTTACAACGAACAACCTTTTTACTTTTAGGAAGTTTCACGAAATCCCATGTTCTATTTTTATGGAGTGATTCCATCTCTTCTTGCATAGAAAACATCCACTTTTCTAAGTCTTCACAGCTAACCACCTTAGAATAATTAGATGGCTCTTAATTCGTATCTATATCTTCAGCCACATTTAAAGCATAAGCAACTAGATCAGCCTCGGCATACTTCTTTGGAGGTTTAATTTCTCTTCTAGTTCTATTTTTGGCGATAGAGTATTGTGGTCAAGGAGCAACTCTATTCTCAATTTTTTTACTAGCTTGAGGAGTCAACTTTGTATTAATCTGATGCTCCACCTGCTTTTGATTTTCTTTATTAGAAGAGTCTTTAAGAGATAAGTTAGGTAGCATAGCAGTTTCATCAAAAACAACATCTTTGCTAATCACAACTTTTATATTTTTAAGACACCATAACTTATACCCTTTTACACTAGCTTTATAACTAAGAAAAACACATTTAGTGGATTTCGGTTCCAATTTTCCATTTTCAACATGAGCATATGCAGGACACCCAAAGATATTTAAATCAAAATAATTAGCAGGATTACCAGACCATTCCTCTTATGGAGTCTTTTTCTCAATGGCAACAGATGGAGATCGGTTGACCAAAAAACATGCAGTACAGGTTGCTTCGGCCCAAAATGACTTTGGTAAGTTAGCATTCGACAACATACATCAAACTTTCTCCATTATCGTTCAGTTCATTCATTCTGCAACACCATTTTGTTGTGAAGTATGAGGAACTGTTAAGTGTCTCATGATCCCTTCTAGCTTGCATAGTTCATTAAACTCATCAGAACAGAACACTAAGCCATTTTCTGTGCGAAGGTGCTTTATATGTTTTCCCGTATGTTTTTCAACCATAGTTTTCTAAGACTTAAATGCGAAAAACACATCGTTTTTCTACATTAGGAAGAATGCCCAAACTTTTCTAGAAAAATCATCAATAAAAGTTAGGATATAATTGGCTCCACCTTTCAAAAGCATTCTGGATGGCCCCCATAGATTAGAATAAATATACTCCAACATTCCCTTCGTGTTATGGATTGCTCTGGTGAATCGAACTCTCTTTTGCTTTCCAAAAATGCAGTGCTCATAAAACTTTAGTTTGCAAATTCCATCAAGAAGTTCTCTTTTGCTCAATTCTGCCATACCATTCTCACTCATATGCCCTAAGCGCATATACCAAACTTTAGTAATATCATTAGCTGACAAGGAAGAGGAATTGATACCTGCATCACCAGTAACAGTAGAACCCTGCAAAACATATAACTTGGTAGTCTCTCTTTGTCATTTCATCACAACAAGGGAACCTTTGGAAATCTTTAAAACCCCACTTTCAGCTGTGCATCTATACCCTTTTGAATCAAGAGTACTCAATAAAATTAAATTTCTCTTCAAATTTGGAATATGTCGTACATCACTAAGTGTTCTGACAACTCCATCAAACATCTTAACTTTAATTGTTCCAACACCTGTGATTTTACATGAAGCATTATTTCCCATCAGAACAACACCTTCAGAAACTATTTCGTAAGTTGTAAACCAATCTCTATTGGGACCTATATGGAAGGTGCAGCCTAAATCAATTATCCACTCTTTTCTTTGGAATTGTTGATAGAAGCGACTAGATGTTCACCATCGCTATAGTATTCTACAACATCAGCGTCATCGAAATTTTCTGGTTGTTTTCCTTTTTGATTCGTAGCCTCCCGTTTAATCTTGTTCTGTAGCTTATAGTACTCAGATTTAATATGCCCTTTCTTCTTGCAGAAGTTACAAGTTTATCGCTGTTTGAAGACTTCGATCTATCTTTAGATTTACCGTGAGGATTCTGTTCCTCTGTCCTTCCATGATCATCATCAGCATTCTAATCTTGTCTCCCACGAACAATGAGACCCTCTCTTTGCAATTCGAGTTTAACCACAAGATGCTTCATCTTATAATAGGAGGTTAAAGAATCATAAACCTCATCAACTATGAGAGACTCGCGGCTATATAAAATTGTGTTTCTAAAGGTTGAATAAGATGGGGGGAACGAACAAAGTAGAATCAACCTTAGATCTTCCTTATCATACTAAACCTCCATGGTCACCAAGTTTGAGAGAATTTCTTTAAATACTGTTAAGTATTCGTGTACAGACGCACCTTCCTCCAAATGATAAGCATAAAGGCGCTCCTTCATATGCAACTTTTAGTTATTAGAGTTTTCAACATGCATATTTGTTCTAGCCTCTTCCATGATGCAACGGTGGTCTTCTCCTTCATCACATCCTGAAAAATTTCGTTTGACAAATGCAGATGTAATTGTGTTAACGCCTTTCGATCCTTATACTTATTCTCTTCATCTGTTAATGTCGAAGGCATCTTATCTATCCCTAGCAGGGTATCCTCCAAATCCATCTGCGCAAGAACTGTTTGCATCTTAATCTGCCACAACGCAAATCTGGTGTTGCGATCCAACAGCGAAATTTCATACTTCAAATACACCATTACTATAATCGAGATGAACAACCCGGAAGCTCTGATACCAATTTGTGAAAATAAAATAAAGAACACATAGATTTTACGTGGAAATCCTTTTGGGAAAATACCATGGGCAAAGGAGAAGAAAATTCACTATGTCGAATTCGAATTAATACAAGAGGAATAGACTATGTCTATGTATATGCTTTGTAAAGCCATATTATAATAGGAGTGCAGTAAGATTGAAACACCTTTTTCTAATCAATATAAAATAGATGGAGTTTAATAAGGTATAAAAAACCTTATTCTAAAAAAAATAACAGAAGTGTAGTTCTATATGGATTTTACTTTTATTTTATTTTACTATTTTATTTTATTTAAATGAGGATTCAGGTCACTTAATTCTAACATTTTTCCCTAAAAATGGTGCTTCATCAATTGGAGAAGAAAAACATAAAGCAAAAATATGTTTTGCTTTGTTTACTTTATTTTTAACTTCAGTTTCTTTCAATTATAAATTAATTTATAACATATAATAACTAAAAAAATAGTCACTAGCAGTGTATGCCTTTTTAAATATGGAATGATTGTTACTTGAGCCTTGCACCTTGATTTATAAGCTATTTAATACCTTTTAACCATTAAAAGCTAACTTGTGCTACGTTTACGATTTAACTTAGTTATCTATTTAAATGTTCAAAATTTCTTAACCAAATTTTAATATGGTCTTAATAATACCCTGTAAATATTTAATAAAATATTTACGGCTCAGTTTATAGAAACCAGGTTCCAATACCTCTTTTTCTAAAACCACTTGAACCTAATTATTTGATCAAATAACATAAATTGTCAAATCAAAATATATTATAATACTATATTTCAAATATAATATTTGCAGACTTACGTTGGATTTGTGGCCCCAAAACTATTGTTTTCGCCACTAATGAAAAACAAGTTGCTACATCTTCTATTTGACACTGATTAAAATAAGGTTTTTCAACCTTTAAATATATGTAGTTGAAACTCTTGTATTATTTGATTTTCAACATTAGTGAGTTTTTTTCTCCTCTACTCGTGGTTTTTCTCCACGTAAAATTTGTGTGTTTTATTTTTCTTTCTTATTAATTTATGATCGTTTTATATTGCCATTATCAACGTTCAGTTTTAACAGTGTGAGTATGAAGAACAAATAGATTAATTTGCAGTAAGTTATAGTATCTCAATCATTGATCAATGTCATTTTAATTCCTTATTTCCATTTCCAATTACACACATCAATATAATCCAATATTATGTAATTAAGTTCCTATAATATGGTTAAAAATGTACTAAAATTAAACCGTATGAACTTACCTGACTAAATTGCATCAATGACAAAGGTGCAGGGACTATTCGATAATTTATCTTTCCCTCATTTTTCCACTCGTTCATGATCTAAAATGATATTTCCACTCAATTAACTAATTCCAACAATAAAATTAACTCATTTTATGCAATTAAGTTCCTTTTGGAATTTTTACAAAATTTTCCCAACATTTTATTTTTATTTAATTTAGTCCCTAAGCCCTAATAATGCAAATTAACCAATTTTATTTAAAAACTTCAGGAAATGTTTGCCAATCCAGCCTTCAACTCTAGTGTTGGAATATGCTGTGAAGCCCAAGGTCTAATACTTCTCCTTCTTCCTTGTGTTGTTGCTCTGCTCGGTAGTTGCTACTATTTTCTTACGTCTCTGGATCTCCCATGAGAAATTTGTGAGAGGAAAAATCGCCTCCCTTCCTCTTTTTCTCTTTCTTTATTTTTATAGGGTAGGTCCCCCTCTGAGCACACACTTTTTCTCCCTCTTTTTTAGGTGCATATTTCTGGTACAAGTACAGCTGGCTGAGAGTGGCACGGATTGAAAACTAAGTCGGCATCTTCTTGGAATTGCCATGGCATTTGTGCTACAATCTATCCAACCTTTTGTCATGAAAAAACTTCACTCATTCACTTCTTTTCCTCCTTTATGCACCTGTTATAAACAACACACAATTCCTTTCTTCCCACAAGTAAAAGTAACATATAGTGACATTGAAAGCACAATCCAAGCTTCATGATGCAATGTTATAAAAATACTAATATAATTTTCTAAAATGCAACAAAATTTACTCAAGTGCAAACAATTAACCAAGTCCAGAGGCCTGAAATATAACACTTTTCAAGAGTGATCACACCCTTGAACCTGAGTTATTACTTGTCAATTGCCACAACAGTATGATTACCTTTTGAAATGTTAGACTATGTAGAGCATATTTTATACTTCATTTCTTAGCAATCTTCTATTTCCAAAAATTTCCTCAAGTTTCATAAGCTTGTTTAGCAAAATAAAAAAAGAAGAAGTGCAGAATATGTTTCCCTAAAAATAAAAATTTCTAATTACTCATGCAATTTCAACTATAGAAAGCACCTCCTAATGTACTTAGTCTATCTGTTATGTAAGCTCTGTTTCCTTTTAACAGTCTGGCCTTGAATAACTCAATTACAAGTATTTTTACTAAGGGGTTCATCTTGTTACATGATTTTCTTTACTTGACAATCTCAATAGAGCATACACTAAATTGCTAGGCATTCCATCATGTTGCAATTCGAATACTCACTCATGAAGTTAAGGCTTTTAACATGGAAAATGGATGGAGCAAATTACTACGCCCTTAGCTACTCAGCCTAGCACTACAATGGAGTGTCCCTAAACTACTTCTTTTATTGAATAACTCTTACTTCAACTTATTTTTCTAATCAATAACACGATGGAGCAAACAAGGGATACTGACTTACTAGGAAATTCTAAACATTGGAGTATTTGATGACATTTTTTTTTAATTTTCTTAACCATTGCCACTTTATTCATTATTGAGTATTGCCATTGTACTGAATTTCGCTTCAAGAATCTCTAATTTTGTCAAAAGAAACTTACTATAAATCAACTTTAATTGAAATTCGTGCATTCTACTTTTAGGGGTCAACTTGCAAGAAACTATCCTAAGCTAAACTCACTTAATTCACTGTCACAATTTTCTAGGAATGTCGAAGAATTAATTTCCTCATTAAACATCATAGGCAAAAATATACTCATATTATTCTAACAATTATTTGGCATTTATGTGTCATAGAAAAATGAATTTGAAAGTCAAAATGACCAACTATTCGAATGCAACCTATATGCACAACACGCCCCCAAACCTGAAGGGTGTTTTGTCTTCAATGCATGAACAAACAAAAATTATGAATGTACAAACATATATACAAACAGAAAATGATAAGACAAAAATGATGAATGCATGCTAAAATGAATGAAAAACAAATAACATAAAAAAATGAATGAATCTTGGAGTGAAATTGTTGTTACTTTAATTTGGATGAGTGAATTTTCATGCAACATGCTTGTAGCATTGCTTCCTTTTTAACATGTTGAATGGCACGTCGTCTTCCTCACCATCTAATTTTATGAAATCATTAATCAGCTTATTGATCTCACAATCTTGATGTATCATTGGCACAGTCAATTAAGGTGGGATAGGTGCATTAGCATCCGCAGGTGGTGCAAAAGTTGGGTTTTCTTCATCTCCATCATGTTCAGTCTCAATACTCATTGATTCAATCTTCTCCTCATCTCCCTCTGGTCCTTTTGTGGCTTTCTCCTCAATGACAGGGTGTGTGCAGGTAGGTCTGGTCTCATCAACCTCTACTTTATCATATTTTTCTTCCTTTGCATCAAAGAGCAGTTCTTTGGGTAAGCTGGGGAACACAGACATAGGCCTAGTAAAATTCCTCTGAAGGGATTTCTTAATAGCAATGTTTCTCTTCCTCACATAACCCTATAATAGAGCCATTTCTTCATGTGCCCTACCTAAACTAGTTGTAATTCGTAATTGCTGCTTCTTAAACAAACTAAACTGCTTGTGCAACCTCTTAAGAGAACTGAGCACTTGTTGCTCAAAGACATTAGTAGAAGGGGAAGGGATTGTTGGGCAAAAGCTGGGGTAGAGGATGTAGAGGAAAAACTAGGATGTGGATGTCATGGCAATTCCTCCCCTTAAAACCTCATAACAATTGCTCTGTAATGGCCCATTTGATTGGAATCATATTGTAACTCCCTTCAACCGTAGTCAACGTTGGAATAGGGTTATAGAGCATTACTGGACTTATATAACATTTAAGCATTCAATTCACATAAAATTAATCAATTCATAAACAATTCAATCACAATTAAACATTTTGTCCCTAATACGATGCCTACGAGGCTCTAAACATACACTGGAAGTGGTTCGGGACTAAATCGATAGCTTTGGAAACTTCTTGAACACTTAAGAAATTTTCTCAAAAATAGGGGACACACACCCGTGTGGCCTGGCCATTTGTCTCACACAGCCAATAGACACGCCTGTGTCACAGGCCGTGTGGATATTTGAAATAGAAGCACATGGCTGTGTCCCAACCCGTGTCTGACCCTTATAACTCTTTGAGTTGGGTCACACGGCCAACACACATGGCCGTATGCCAGGCCATGTGCTAGGCCATGCCAAACCTATAGGGTATACTGCCTTATGCCACACGGTCAAGTCACAAGCCCATGTGTTAGGCTGTATGGAGCATACTAACTTGATTTCAATTTCAACACCAGGGGACACATGACCATGTAACATAACCGTGTGCCATACACGACTGAGAAACATGCCCATGTCTTTACCCGTGTGGACAAAAATAGGATATTTACCAAGCCAATTTTCCAACCAATTTTGAGCACACCTACACAATTCAAATGTTACTCATTCATAGCATAAATGGACATCTAATTAAACTACAATCAAGGCTAAAACATACCATTTTAGTACCAACAATTAACATGCTTATTATCTCATGTTTTACTTATTCAAATCATACCAACTTCACATATTAAAATAAACTATTTAAACCTTTCCAAACATGCATCATCATTCACCAATTCATAAGCACATAACTTCCCAATTATCAACCAATTAACATTCAAATTACCTATTAGCAATAAGCATCATAGATCCAACCTCAATCACACAACATAGGTCATTTATATACATATAAACATAACCAAAATCAACCAAAATAAGCCAACTTACATGGGCAAATATACAAACCAAACCTTTGACATTTACATGCCAATTCAAATGGCCAAAATCATAACCAAAACATAACCAATATGACCAAAGTCCCTATACATGCTATATACTTAAAATATCAAAATTCATAGGTACCAAGTGATAGGTCGATAGTGTGAAGTGATCTCTGACGATCACCGAATCTGATCTAGCTTAAGAATAATATAAAACACAAGAAAAATATAAACAAAGTAAACTATAAAGCTTAGTATGCTCGTATACGATAAACTTAGTTCAATCTCAAGATTATAATACAACAATTTGAAAATATCAACATTTAGCATATTTTAGCTAACAAACCTTTCATTTACACAATTATGATATCAAACACATTCTTTACAAGTTTCTTCGAACCAAAACTTATACATGTTACATACGTACCTATATCATCTCATATTATTCTCATACTCTATAACACCCTAAACCCGGCCTGGACGTTATGGTCGAATCTGTCATGTCACATTTAAGTGAGTTTCGAAAAAACGTAGTTCCGTTAAAAAGTTTGTTCTATATAAAACCTCGTTGTGATCCTTATGAAAACTTATCGTTCTTTGATCGTTGTTAAAACCCAAGTTGATATAGAAAAGTGTTACTCATATTAGTTTGTAATTGTACTTTTAAAACAAATTTTGTTTAAATTGGTTACGATAGCCTAGTGTTTTGAAAACTTGTATTCTTTTTAATAAAACTGCGGCCTATTGCCAGCAGATATGATATAAAGTAAACAAATTCCCAAACCAAGAAAAAATATAAAAGGCCTTATTACATAACTGAAACCCAAATTAAAAAGCTTAAAGAATAAAAATTTAAAATGGTAACAAAAGCAGTCGTGTGGCCCCTCATCGAGACCCTCACAACACCAACCCACTTAAGGATTACCTGCACAAGAAAGTAGAAGGGTGAGTTTATGAAAACTCAGTGTGTAATCCTTTATAAGCAAACAATTGTTCAGTAAGCAGATACAGTTTGGGTCAAAGCCCGTTTCAGTAGCAGTTCAATCTCAGTTAGGGCCTTAGCCCTATTCAGTAACAGTATCAGTGTGGGCCTTAGCCAATCTCACTAATGGTAATAGAAATGCAGTCAGATAATCCTACCCATCTATCCTCTACACTCCACTCTGTCCAGCCCCACACTCCATGTGGGGATAAAATCGACCCACCCATCCCTACACTCTAAAATATAGCACTGGTTGCGGCATTGAAACAGTATTTACAGCAGAACTGCCAGTAATAGGCTTATAGCCTTTCAATACACTTCCTCCAATATCATATATCCCACCCCATGCAATGCAACATAATATAAATGTATATACAGTAAAAATGGCATGCTCAAATAGTCATACATCACATAGGGGTATATCGATCATTTTATCAGTAAGGGGTCTAAGTGTACTTACCGACCTAACAGTAGGTCCACAGTCATCTCGGGCGACCTTTGCAACCTTAATGATTAAACAGTGAAAATGGGTCCAAAGCCCATAACACGGCCGATAAGGGCCTACAAGCTCGTATAGCCTAATAAGCCCAAATAGTGGCCTTGGCCGTACGAACTACATAGCCTGGCCCAATAATCTCCACACGTCCAAATGGTTTTACGCGTGCAGGGCCCATTAGCCTGTGGGGCCTACATGGCCCATTTCGGCCCAATGTGGCTGAAATGACTCATGGTGACCTCTACGATCGAATGCCTACGTTTTGTGCATTCGGCTTACCACACGAGCGAACACACGCTCGTGTAGTGTCAACAGTCGTATCTTTCTAGCTTTTGTCGATCTATGGTAATAGCAGTGTGATTACACACCTATTTACGAAAAGAGTGCAATCCCCACGAACACCAACCTAGATTCAATCACGCTCAAATGTCAGTCCTTAAATTATTAGGGTTAAACACCTTCCTATAAGTACTTAATCCCCAATAAGGTACATGTTACCTACCTTGTTGAGCAAGTACGATTTACTACCCCTTAAACCAGTGATCACACGACTTCTAAATCCTTGGCAAAACCTACATACACCTAAAACTATTACTTCCCACCATAACCGAAAAATAGCTATAACCACAATATCAAAAAACTTACCACCACGTAGAACTAAGAATGTTTGAGAGGAGTAATTGCCCTACCCACAAAAGAGCCGATTACACAGAATAACTAAGGCAAAACGGAAATGTTGCACTTTTATTAGGAAACTACAATACAGGAAGATATCAGATGAAACTATTAACGTGACTGAAAGTGGAGAAGAATTACCACTTACCCACACTGGTCGAAAACAATAGCTCAGAATCGCAAAAGTAGAAGAAGAAGAAGTATTCGACTTAGCCACTAGATACAAAAGAAGAATAAGAAGTCCTGAGGAAAAAAAAGGCAAGATACTCGGCCTAGGGAACAATAACCGATTGGGAAAGAATGGGAAAAGAGAATCCAAAATCGAAAGTGATAAGAGGAAAAGGTGAAGAAATCGACCAAAGCTCAAAAATGAGAGAATAGGCAGGAATCGGCCTAACTAGAAAGTGCAATTGTGAGAAAGTCAGGAAGCAAGTGTAGCAAAAGAAGTCAGTTAACCAATTGACCAAAAGGGAGCTCAAAGTTGCACAACAAGTGCCAAAACAAAAGTATCAAAATAAACCAAACAAAAGTCGGCCAGCCAAATCGAAAGTACAATGAAGTAAAAAGAGAAAATACTTGGTAACAAACAAAATGAGGAAAGGAAGCCCATTATAGTCTAGCCGAATTCCCTTGTGCCTTAGAGTCTCTATACTGCACCAACACACTTCTCACTTGACTCCTCAAATCTCTCCAACTAAACACTATCCATATCCCTTCAAAACTCCTAACTTTTCTCCCCACGACACTCTTAGAATTCGGCTACACACTCCCCACTTCCCCCAACACTCTCAACCGCCCATGAGCATTAGCATCCCACTATCATTCAATCTCTTACACGGCCCAGTAGCAAAAAGAGCACCCTTTGCGTGAAACGGGACTTGAACTCAGGTTTTCTAGCAGAAGTAACACGTCACTATCGCCTGAACCAACAAGCTTTTTATGACACGTCCTAACCATATTTAGTTAAGAACCCTATCAACAAGAGACAAGGTTTACTCAAGCAAAAAAAAAATTAACACAAGCCAAAGCTTGAACCCAGGACTTCACCAATACCCTCAGAACATTCAACAACTGAAGCAAACATGTATTTATGCATAACAATACACAAAAATAAATATTCAAATTTTTGGGGCATTACATACTCAATCACATCTTTCATTTACTCGTTGAACCATTCAGAATAGAAGTCAAATACACAAGAGTCTTGCACAATAAGCACTTATACCATGGCCCGAAGCCAAATCAAGGTAGCTTGTGACAACCCTAAAGTGACCCTAGTCGGAAAGTGGTTTCGGGACCGCTAAACCGAGTCACCAAATTATTTGAATATGATAATTATTGTCTAAAATATGTGAATATGATTGTGTGAAAGTTTTAAGCTTCGATTTAGTTAATTGCATGTGAATTTAGTTAATAGGACTTATGTGTGACACTTTTAAAATGTGATAGTTTAATCTATAAGGATCAATTAATACATGTTATAAGAATGAAGGGTTTGGATGTCAAATATCCATTTATTATGAGTAGTGGCCGGCCATGGATGAGTCATAGATGATAATATGAATTTTCTATTAGCATTATGGGTTTAGAAAATAAAATAGTGAATTAAGAATGATAAAACATGAGGTGAGTGGGAGGAGAAACTAAAGTTGTCTCCCCCTTACTCCCCATTGCCATGACTAGAGAAAGAGGAGGAAAAACAAAGTTCTTTCTTTGTTGTTCAACTTGGCCGAATAGAAGAAACAAAGGAGGGGAAGAATTTTGGTCACTTGACTCCTTAGGAAGGTTAGTATATTGTGTTGAAATTGTGAAATAATTACTTGTTTTAGGTAAATTATCATGGTTCTTGCTTAGCCCATGCAAAAATTTCCACTATTGATGGGTGAATAGAGCCTTCGGCTATGGTTATAAGGGAAGGAATTTTGATTGTTTTACTTGAACCTTGATGATGAATGTATTGAGAAAAGAACTTGGTCTTTCTAAAAATATGAATGGTTAAAGCTCATACTAGTAATAGCCGAATTAAAGAATGCTTGATGTCAAGAGTAAATGTTGTTCATGTTATTTGGATTAGAAAAGGTAGTTAGGTGAAGTAGAGTCTAGCAAATGAGCACATATGTGCACTAGTTGCTAAATGAAGAAAAATCGGCTAACAAGGGTGTACTAAGGCCGAATATGATTTTGAACATTATTGAGTAATGTATGTGTTTTGAATCGGTGGAATGGAGAGGATGCTTTAATTGTGTTATGAACAATTATATGTTAAATTAAGGTTTGCTAAGCTAGCTATTAAGGTGAAGTGCAAATGTTAGTATGTGATTACTAGTGTATATATGGTATTAGCCGAGTTTTGAACTTGAAACAAAATGGTATTTAGTCAATACAAGTAACCATATTTGTAGAATGTATTAAGTATATAATTGGCCTCAACATAGACATGCATATTCGGCCACATGAGATAGATTGGTGTTGCATGTATTCGGTTAGAGGCAAGCATATTGATGCTTTTATCTTGGCTAAGATAATCGGCTAAAAGAGAGTGTGGGCTAATATGTTGAGTTTGATTCATGATTTCATATATATGTGACTCTAATGTCTAATGTATATATGGGCTAAGTACCTTGAGTTTCTCTTTTTGATGTTCAAATGATTAAATCAATTTATTTGTTAAATTAAGCTCAAGAGCAAAGGGGAACTAAATCCGATAAAGGGAAGGAAAAAGTGATCGAATAGCCGTCAAAATCGTTCGACAACATCCGAGGTAAGTTTTTGAGTAATGGATCTTAGATTATGATTCGATTAGATCATGTTTTAAGTAAATCAAAATCATGCTCTTTGTATGTAACTATTGAGCCGAAAATGATAATGCTTGATAAGTGACTTGTGTTTGAATTCTAGTTATGAAAATGAAATATAGATGTGTCATGATTTATTGATATGTGCATGGATATTCGGATGATAACCGGGCTAAGTCCCGAAGGCATTTGTGCTAGTGACTAATTCCGGGCTAAGCCCGAAGGCATTTGTGCGAGTTACTATATCCGGGCTAAGTCCCGAAGGCATTTGTGCGAGTTACTATAACTGGGCTAAGTCCCGAAGGCATTTGTGCGAGTTACTATAACCGGGCTAAGTCCCGAAGGCATTTGAGCAAGTAGCTATATCCGGCTAAATTCTGAAGGTACTTGGTTTGGGAATGAGCGATCTTGTTGTAATAATTTCAATTAATACGCTCGTAAAATCCCAATGATGAGGTACGTTTCGTATATGCATTGGAGTAGTTGATTCCTTTTAAATATTATTCGCTCAGTCAATTAATGAGCTTCCGGCCTTTGGTTAAGTTGATCCCTTATGTGTGAATATAAGGGTTGGAAATGTGAAGTAGGACTGATTTTTGAGAATATGTGTATATGAAATTATCCATTTAGTTATATGAATGCTATACTTCAGTTGTGCCTAATTTCATTGCTCAAAACTTACTAAGCATTAAATGCTTACTCCGTTCTTTGAATCTCTGTTTTATAGATTTTGGTTCGTCAGCTATCGGACTCGGGATTGTCGAAGTCGAAATCGTCCACACTATCAAAGCCCTTTTGGTACACTTTTGGTTGAACTCTGAAAATGGCATGTATAGGACTACCCTTTTTGTTGTTGGTCATGTACCCTTTGGTTTTGTATAAATTTGGATAGCCATGCGAAAATGGCTTATATATATATACTTTGAGCATAGCATTATAATCATTTTGTATGTTGTTCATTGAGAGGTATAGAAATGTTTGGTAACGATTAGCCATTGGAATGGTTAATCATGATCATTTTGGTGCTTTGTATGACAAATTCTAGTTGATTCATGGAAAACCATGAAATAGGTAAAGTTTACCTTAAAAACAGATGCTGACAGCAGCAGTGGTGTGGATTTGAAAAATCACTAAAAATAGTAGGAATGAAATTAAATAGTGAATAAATTATTTAATCGAACCTTGATGAATATATTTTCATATGAAAGTAACAAAACGATCATATAAGCCGTATTTTATGAGATGCTTAAGTTTTTGTGAAACAGGGCCAGAGCGATTTCTGGATCCCCTGTTCCAACTTTGGAAATTCACTATAAATTAACCAGAGATAATTATAAGTCATGCTCTATATGTACAGATTCTTTTTCGAGTCTAGTTTATTTAGAAACAAACGGCATAAGTATTGAAGCCCTGTAGAAGGAGATATCTAAGTCGTAATGCATGAAGGTCAGAGTAGTCAAACCCTGAAACAGGGGAGACTTTAACTAATAAACTGTACTAATTGGATTGACCAAAAATTCTAGAAACAAATTTGTAGATGAATATATGAGTCTAGTTTCAGGAAAAATTTACGAAACTGGTTTTCGAGTTTTGGAACTCAAGATATGATTTTTAAGGTGACAGTGATGCAGTTAGCCAGCTTGTCTGGAAATTTTTAAAATGGACTGTGAAAATAAATGAATTAAGTCTGTTAGCACCTCGTGTTCGACTCCGGCAACGGTCTCGGGTACGGGGTGTTACATAGCTTATTTTCGAAGTATTGTCATTATGGCCTGAAGCCAAATCAGCTAATATTCATGGCCCAAAGCCAAATTAGTATAACTCCCACATGAAGTGCTAATATCATGGCTCGAAGCCAACTCAATGTATCCCCTAATGACATGTCACTAGTATCCTAAAATATTCTTAAGGCTCAACTGGGATTTTGAATGACGAATAGTCGTCGAATCACTATCGATCATATTCATAGTCTCATATTCACAATTTATACAATATCAAAGAATATGAAATATATTTGTATTAAAACTTATAATATACGAACTTACCTCGGATGTGAAAACGATGAAATAGGTCGATTAGTCGATAACTTTAGTTTTCTCCCGATCTAGATTCGAATTTCACTGTTCTTGATATAAATATATTCAAAATTAACTTATTTAATAATCTCTCTATTCAATTTAATCCAAAACACACATTTAAGCACATTTACACTTTTACCCCTATAATTTCACAACTTTCACAATTTAGTCCCTAGGCTCGTAAAACAAAATTAATTCAATTTCATCACAACCCAAGCCTAGTAAAAATTCAATTAGGTCACTAGTAGACCATATTTTTCATTTATTTCACATTTTAACCACTAAATTTACACATTTCACAAATTAGCCCCTAACTTGCATTTTCACTAAAAATCACTTAACAAAACTTGTATATCTATCAACAAGCATTCATAATCTATCAAGAAACTTTAAAAATCATACACATTCATCAATGGAAACATGTAAATCTTTAACAGTTTTGCAAAATAGTCCCTAGGCTAGCTAGACCTAGTTGCAACAATCTCAAAAACATAGAAATCATTAAAAACCGAGTTAAAACCACTTACCAATTTAGTCTCAAAGTAACCAAAACCTAGAATAAGAAAAATGGTTTCTTTCTCTTTTGGAAACAGTTTAAGAAGATGAATGGAGAAAGAAATTTGTTTTGTTTTATTTTAATTAACCTTAATTACCAAATTACAAAATTAACCTTAATGAACATTAATTATTTCACTAAATGTCAAGCCATTATCATCCACTAACACACTAATGGTCTAATTACCACATAAGGACCTCTATTTTAATTTTCTATAGCTATTAGACACCTTTAGCTAATAGAACCTCACTTTTACGCTTTACGCGATTTAGTTCTTTTTATCAAATTAAGCCAAATGCTAAAATTTCCTAACAAAAATTTCACACAATCATGCCATCATGCTGTAAACATTACAATAATAATAAAATAAATATTTTAACTTTGGATTTGTGGTCTCGAAACCGCTGTTCTGATTTGACCAAAAATAGGCTATTACACATATCTTCATTTGCTTGAACCAGGACTTTCAAATGTTGGAAAAGGGCAGTAATAAAGGAAGGAAAATTAAGGCTGCGAGAATTCTTCTAGGCACACCTATGAAGATCTTTAAAAATAATTTTTCCCACATTGATTTTCCTCCATGTCGTTATAGAATGGAGTAGCAACATCCGCTCTTTTGAAATTGTAGAGTTATAAGTAAAAGGACTCAGACAAGATTTGAGGAAGTGGTACCAAACTTAACAATGGGGTTTCAAAGAAACTCATTCTTTATTGTAGCAATATTGTCTAGACACTGTCCACTTGGTTCTCTCCATACATAGATCCTTGACAACTTTATTCAGGCCCTCGGCCGTGATTGTTCTGGCAAACTGAGAATGCTGATCTTAACCATCAGGTAAGCCATACTGAGCATTGATAGAGTACTCATCAAACAGCACTGAAACACCTCTCACATATATAAAAGCATTGTTGGGAGAGGTCAAATGGGCATAAAACTCCTGCACCACCTTTGTTAAAACATCTTCCAGATGCAACCAAAAGTTTTTCCACTCGTGTTTTTCGACTATGGTAGAAACCTAGTCGTCATACCCCATAAAGGGCACATCTTTGAAAATGAAACCTTTTTTCCAAATGGAATGAATTCTTGGAGGTGGTATTTGTGTATTTCTCCTCTGCAGCTTCGTTGAAAAAGGTTCTTGGTGGCACAGGAGGTGACTGAGAAGGAACACGTCTGGCCCTTGATTTGAAAAGTTTAGAGTGATTGGAAAGAAAAAGGTGGACACTTTTAATTCTTTGTGGAAACACGAGTAAATCTGGAAGAAAACGAAGGTTGAAGGTAATTGTGAAAAAGGTGAAATGATTAGGTTAAAAGAAAAATAAAATAAGGGTAGTAAATATAAAAAGTAACTAAAGACATGACGTGGGTGATAAGAGTGTGGTAATTATGGCCTGGCACAATGAGATGAGATTTTAAGGGGGAATAAAAATTTTATTGAAAGTAAATATGTTGGAAACAATTTCTGATGGGCAAGCTATTAAAAGATGAAGCCCGACCCTTAGTATACCTGCAAAATAAAAAAAATTATTAAACAAATCAGAAGAAATAACCAAAAAATAAAATTAACAAAGAAAAACAAATAAAGTAAAAAGGATAATGGAGATGTGGAAGTTACGTATTTCGGAGATCAATGGATTGTTTATCTCGAGTCACAAAAGCACCCTGTTAATGCTTCAAACGTTGTCCATTGAATTTGAATGTAAGCCCAATCTTTATATCTTTGACCTCTTCAGCTCCATGAGGATAAACATGAACTATTTCAAAAGGTCCTGCCCAACGAGACTTTCATTTTCTCAAAAACAATTTGAGCCTAGAATTGAACAACACCACCTATTGTTCAGGTTTTAATTGACGTGGCATAATCTTCTTATCATGCCATCGCTTGGTCTTGCCTTTGTACAATTGAGCGTTCTCGTATGCCTGAGCTCAGAGTTCCTCCATCTCATCTAGCTCAAGTAATCAGTTATTACCAACAGCAAACCAATCCATGCTCAGCTTCTTGATGGCACAAAATACTTTATGTTTGAGCTCAACGGGTAAATGGAAACGCTTCCTATAGACAAGCTTGAAAGGTGACATCTCCATTGGTGTTTTGAACGCAGTACGATACACCTACTAAGCTTCATCTAGTCTGGATGACTAATATTTGCGAGTTGGGTTTACCACTTTCTCTAAAATCTATTTAATTTCTCTATTAGAAACTTCAGCTTGTCAATTTTTCTGGGGCTGATATGCCATGAAAATTTTATGCCTCACCGCATACCTATTTAATGCGTTGGTGACTAATTTGCAATCGATATGGGAGCCCTCATCACTAATAAGTGCATGCGGTGTACCAAATCTTGTGAAGACATTTTTATGCAAAAACTGCACACCGACTTGGCATAATTAGTAGGGAAAGCAATAGCTTCTACTCACTTGGAGACGTAATCTACAACCACAAGTATGTACATATTGCCCAAGAAGGTGGAAATGGACCCATAAATTCAATCCCCCACACATCAAACAACTCAACTTCTAAAATGTTTTGCAGCAGCATTTAATGCCTTTTTGATAAGCTTATCGTTCGTTGATAGCGGTTACATGTTTGATAGAATTCATGAGAATCTTTGAGCAGACTTGGCTAATAGAAACCAGATTCGAGAACCTTTACAGTAGTTCTCATTCCTTTGAAATGTCCTTCGTAAGGTGCTGAATGACAGTGTTGCAAAATGCTCTGAATCTCATCATTCGAAACATATCTCCTAATAATTTGATCCAAATAGTGTTTGAATAAGAAAGACTCATCCCAACAATATTGCTTGGCATCGTGATGAAATTTCCTTCATCTTTGACTGGTGAGCTCAGGTGGCAACAACCCACTCACTAAGAAATTGATTATATTGGCATACCAAGGTAATGCCATGAAAATTAGCAATTGCTCATCTGAGAATTCTTCCTTAATGAGTTTAATACTGCCATATTCATTTCTTGCTTCTAACCTCGTTAAGTGATCAGCCACTTGATTCTCAATCCCTTCCCTTTCTTGAATTTCAATATTAAATTCCTGCAGCAATCATATCTAACTGATCAACCTAGGCTTGGCATCTTTCTTAGTCACCAAATACAAAATGGTCTGTATAAACTATAACAGCCCGATTTTTAGCTAAATTAGAATAGTGGTTTTGAGACCACAAATTTGAGGTTGGAAAATTATTTTAATATTATTTTGTGTGTTTATGGCATGAGATTAGATATCTGTAAAAGTTTGGCGAGAAAAGGACTTAATCGCGTAAAATGCAAAAGTGATTTGCTATATGCTAAATATGCCTATTTGTTATGTCTTATTAAAGAAAAAGTCCTTATGTTGTTATCATGCCATTGATGTGGTTAATGGACATTAATGACCATCCATTAAGTGATTTTATAATGGTTTATTAAAGGTTAATTTGGTAAATAATGTATTAATGAAAATAAAATAAAACAAAAACAACAGATTAGGCATATTCATCTTGGTTTTGCCGAAAGTTGAGAAGGAAAGTGTTCATCCATGGTGTTTTAGGGTTTGGCTATTACTAAGATCAATTATCAAGAATGAAAGAATTCGAATTTAGATCAAGGAAAATTGAAGGTTATCAAGTAATAGATCCGATTCGTCAATTCCAAGTACGAGGTAAGTTTGTACGTGATAAATGAAGTTACAATTATGTATTTAATGCTTTAATAATGCATAAATTGTTTATATGTGACTACGATTACGTACGATGATAAATTGACTATGTTTGGCACTTAGTGTGCATTTCAAAATAGCTTCAGCAATATATATATAGCACTTAGTGTGTGAATTGGAATAGCTTCAGCAATATGAGGCACGTGTGCGATACCGAGATAGCTTTGGTTTAAATATGATGGCACTAAGTGAGCGAAATTGTTATAGCTTCGGCTAGTCATTGATGCACTAAGTGTGCGAGTTCTTGGAGTATTGAAAGATTTTTGAATGAATCAATGCGTTAAACAAAGAGAAGATAATGAAATAAATAAATACGACAAAGTACAGATCATCGAAGCTAGTGGTACTTTTGAAGCTTGTATATATGGTATATGGCATGTATAGGCTAGTGATATTTTGGTATGTTTTTAGCTATAATGTTAGCCATGTGATTTGGCTTGTTAATGATGTAAATGTTGGTATGTTTTTAGTCATTTAATTTGGCTGAAGTTATGTGCTTGATAAGTGTTATAGATGATGCTTATAATGCTTTATATGTTTGCTTTTTTTGGTAAGACGATTTTGGTATGTTTTGGTTGTGGAATGAAGTATTTGAAATGGATGTGTATAGATGGTATGGCATATGTATGAATTGGCTGATTTTGGTTGCTCATAAATTTCTTGAAATGGTACCATTAAGGTTGAATTGTGTGAATGAGAAAAAGGTGGCAAATTGGCTTTGCAAATAGCCTATTTTTGTCCACACGGGCAGAGACACAGGCATGTGTCTCAGCTATGTGCGACACACGGTCATGTTACACGGTCATGTGTTCGCTGGGGTAGTCCTACAATTTAAAGTCAGTCTCGAGCATGGCCTAGACACACAGGCATGTCTGGTGGCCATGTGAGGCACACAGCGCTAGCATATGGGTGTGTGTGGCCATTTCAAAGGGTACACGGGCTAGACACATGGGTGTGTGGTTAGCCATGTGACCTAAGTCAGTTTCGACCACGGCCAAGGTACATGGGCATGTATTTGACCGTGTGGTGCAAGTTACTATGTATGCCCTATTTTCACACAATCTATGACACGAGTGTGTCTGGTGGCTGTGTGAGGCACACGGCCTGTTCACACGGGCGTGTGACCCTATAATTAAAGAAAATTTTCTAAGTTTCCTAAATTTTGTAAATGTTATCAGTTTAGTCCTAAACCACTTCTAAGCATGTTTTAAGGTCTCGTAGACCTATGTAAAGGACATTGTGAATGATTTATATGGACTTTGATTATGATTGCTTAAATTTATGAGAATGAAGTGTATTGATTGGTAATGCCTCGTAACCCTATTCAGGCTACGAATATGGGTAAGGGGTGTTACATAAACTGTGACCTTGGTACCAACTAGATAGGATCTAAATTTGTCAAATGAAAATATCTCAGCTAATGACTCATTTTCAGTAGTAGTGCAATTAAGCTGTGCATTTGTGAGGGTTTTGCTTGCATAATATATATCATGGAACACCTTGTCCTTTCTTTGCCCCAGTACTGCTCTTATCATGAAATCGCTGGCGTCGTACATAAGTTCACAAGGCCGTGTCCAATCTGGTGCTATGAAAATCGGTGTTGTCACCAGTTGCTTTTTTCATTCTTCAAACACTTTCAAATAGGGTTCATCAAAATTGAAGGCTCTATTGTGTTATAACAATGTACAAAGGGGTTTGGATATCATCAAAAAATCCTTAATAAATCATTGATAAAATCCTGCATGGCATAGGAAACTTCAAATACCTTTGACAGTGGTAGGTGGCGGCAACCTTTCGATCACCTCAATCTTTGCTTTGTTCATGGCAATCCCTTCTTGTGATATTTTATGTCCCAGAACAATGCCTTCACAAACCATAAAATGACGTTCAAGACAAGATTAGTTTCTTCACAGCGACAAAGAACTAACTCCAAATTGTTCAAACAGTTCTCAAAAACAGAGAAATCATCCATGAATACTTCTAGAAACTTTTCCACCATGTCTGAGAATATTGCCATCATGCAATGCTGAAATGTTGTTGGGGCATTACACAACCCGAATGGCATTCGTCTAAATGTGAAAGTTCCATATGGACATGTGAAAATGGTTTTCTTTTGGTCATTAGGAGCTATGGCAATCTTATTATACCCCGAGTAACCATCTAAGAAACAATAAAAGGCTTTCCCAGCTAATCTATCCAACATTTGATCGATGAAAGGTAAAGGGAAATGCTTCTTCCATGTTTCTTTATTAAGCTTCTGATATTTCATGCATACCTTCATCCCGTGATAGTACTTGTTACACCCATATCCCATTTCTGTTATCAGAATAGGATACTGAATGTTACCACTCAAGTTGGAACAATTAATACGATTTACATTCAATAATCAATTCAATTTCAAAATTAGAATTAATATTCAATATAAAAGAGATCATTCAGTTTCGGGTGTTAAATCGGGATTTTGATGCTCTAAAAATTTGTTATGAACATTTAGGGACCAAATCGGAACAGATTAGAACTTTCAGGAAAAATTCAAAATTTTTCAAGCCAGGGGTCACACGGCCATGTGTCTAGGCCGTATGATAGAGTCCAACCCGTGTGGCTCCAAACATGGTCGTGTGGTTAACCTACACACTCGTGTGCATGAACTGTGTAACTCTCAGATTTGGACATATGGTCGTGTCACAGGCTGTGTATCTGCCCGTGTAAAATCTACACCCATACTATTTAAAAAAATTCTCTAGGCATACACCCGTGTGGGTTGCCCGTGTGCTTCACACAGCCTTGTGACAACCCGTGTACCAGGCTGTGTGAGCCCAAAAATGACCTATTCCATGCACAAATTTCATCCATTTTCTTAGGTAAATAAAACGTTTTCAAATATACAATTTTATAGGTCATTAGACACCCTTAGTGGCATCGAAAACATATAATAGAATCAATTCAAATGTCTAACCAATGTGCCATCATTGACACCTCAATACTTTGTGACAAAACATTTCCATTCTAACATATACAAAGCACATATACATAATGAAGTTTACTTCCATTTTATCACTTACCACAATTTAATATAAGGTCATTGATTTCACTTAAATCATTCATTTCAACTTAAGCATACAAGTGTACTTTCTTATTTATTCAACCTAGCAACATAAGTTTAAAGATACCACTTGCACAACTAGGATTCAATATTACACATACAAAAGAGTCCTAGTACATGCCATATATACTAATAAAACAAAGTCCACCAAAAACCTCCTGGATAGTGTGATTTCTTGCATTGATCTGATCTTCTAAATCTTCAAAACATAAATTTACAAAATGAAACAAATATATGTAAGCTTGAATAAAGCTTAGTAAGTTTATTTGTATATATTGTTAAACCTTTTTCCAATTAAACATAGTAATTAGTTAAAATTCAATATTGAAATTCCATAAAGTGCAACCTTTATCATAAATTAACAATCAGTATAGTAGTTCAGTTGTAACACCCCATACCCATAACCCACGCTGGAGCAGAATATGAGGCATTACTTAACTCGATCTCATGCACACAAACATTCCCCAAGTCACTGAGACTTGATCCAAATTAGAACTTTTTCAATTCTGCATAAAACTTCTTATTATGGGCCTAAGAGCCTCAAATCAACCATTGAAAACTATTCGAGATCAAGCCGGGTCCTTAAACCATCTATAGAAAATTTGACTTTGAAACAGGGCACACACTCGTGTAAAGGGACAACATGCCCTTATGGCCATTTGAACATTGTCGTGTTGATGGCCCGTGTGGCTCACACGGCCTAGGAAATATAGGGACATGCCCGTGTCCTCCACTTGTATGAAATTAATTCTAAATTCACACCTACAGGGGTTTTCACACGGCTTGGCACACGCTCGTGTACCTAGCCCGTGTCTTTCACACGACCATGACACACCCGTGTCCTAGCCCGTGTGCAAAAACATGGACATTTTGTTTCTGACGTCAACATCCCTAAAATATCACATGGCCAATGCACATGCCCATGTGCTAGGCTGTGTCCATCACATAGCTAAGACACATAGTCGTGTCTTTGCTCGTGTCTTTACTATCATGCATACTGACTTGAAATTTTTATGTGCAGGGGACGCACAGCAGGACCACACGCTCATGGGGCAGACTGTGTGTCACACATGGTCTAGACACATGCCCGTGGTCTACCTATGTGGACAATATAAGGATATTTACCAAGCCTATTTGCCACCCTTACTTACACAACCTGCATAATAGCAACCACAATCAAGATAAGACTATCCCGTGTAACCAAATCATCCACAATAATGAACATTCCATTTGTGCATTTTACTCATCTATGAAGATAACATCTTTGTATATAAATAAAAATGAATATTAGCCATTATTTAAGGCTTAATACAAAATGAAGGGTTCCCAACCCAAGCCAACACATTTGGCCAGTTTTCAATGACACAAAAATAGCAAAGCCTAAGCCCTTTACATGTTATATTCAAAAATATAAATCAAACTATACCGAAAGCTTTGATTGATAGTGTGATCGATATCTCTGACTTCCGTTGATCCTTGAGCTAGATAGGCGGCACCATAAGAAAATAGAAAAGGAGAGGGAGTAAGCATAAAGCTTAGTAAGTTGCACATAAATAAATATACAACATATCTTTACCATTCATCAACAAGTATCATAATACACAAGTGGCATAAGCAAAACTTACTCATCAATATTCATTACACCTCATATAGCAATATTGAGCTCACATTTCATACATACCATATAGGTACCTGTACCACTCACAACACGGTTATACTTTCCTAGTTAACTTTAAATCGTACTTTCACCGTTGAACCATATGGAACATTATCAGATACTCATTTAGCCTCAAATATGGGGTCAGACATCGACGCCATGTCCCAGACATGGTCTTACACAAGTTCTAGTATATTTGTTCCGATGCCATGTCCCAGACATGGTCTTACACTGACACATCTCGAGGCCGATGCATGTCCCAAACATGTCTTACACTATCACTCATCTCAATACCGATGCCATGTCCCAGACATGGTCTTACACTAGCTCTCATAATGTGGCCGATGCATGTTCTAGACATGTCTTACACTAGCTCACACAAGTGACCCAAATGTCATGGCATGAATATCCAATTTATTTCCTGAGATTCATTCGGGAATTCTATTATCTCTATTCTCATCATATTATCTCATTTCCAAAATCAAGCAATTCATGCTATAATAATTCAAATACAATTCAACACATACATAAGCAATGTACTTGTATTATTTACATACAACTTACCTCGGATTACAAAATGTGGCAACTAGTCGATTTAGTCAATTTGCTTGGCTTTCCCCCGGTCTACGTTCGGATTCGGTGTTTCTTGATCTATAATAGAAAAATGCACTTATTTAGTCACTTTATCAATCTAGGCACTCTACAATTCATAATTGGGCAAGATGACCAATTTGCCCCTAGACTTTTGTAAAATTGCCATTTTACCCCTAGGTTCGAAAATCAATTTTTATTGAATTCCTTCACATCTTAAGCCTAGCCGAACCCTTTTTACTCTTATAGCAACTCCAAATTCTCACAATTTCACATATTTAAATCTATTTTACAACTTGTGCAAAATGGTCCTTTTAGGTGTTTTCATGCTAACACCTTTCACAAAAGTTGGTTATAAGACACCCAAGACTCATTTTCTTCCACAAAAACTCAGTAAAAATTACAAATCCTTTCATGGAAAAACCCTAAAATCTTATTCATTTTGCAAAATAGTACCCTTATTTGAAAGCTTATGCTTCAAGGGTCTCAAAAGTACAAAAATATTGAAGAAAAGCCATAAAAATCACTTAATTGCAAGAGGAATGAGTTGCTGAAATTTTTGAAGCTCAAATCCCTAACAATGGCTAAAAAATCGGTGGTAAAGAAGAAAGAATGAAAAAAAAAAGATGATAACTAGGCTTAGGGCATTATTATATCATACATTATGTCATCAACTTATCTAATGTTGAATTTTCAACATTTTTACCTCCCATGGCCAGCCAAGCTATAACAATAGGGTCTAATTTCCCTTTCAAGACCTCTAATTTTTATTCTCTAGCTATTTAACACTTTTAGCTATCAATTTAGGACTTTTGCATTTTATGGGATTTAGTCTTTTCTCGCAATTGGACTCGCAAACGTCAAAATTAACTCACCAAAATTTTCACACACTTATATAAACATGGCATGACTCCAAAATAATAATAAAATAATTTATTCAACTCCGAATTTGTGGTCCTGAGACCACTATTCTGACTAAGCCCTAAATCGGGCTGTTACATCAGTTTATTTAGTGGATTTCTTTTACTCGATAGAGCATTCTTTTTAGTAGATTCAGTAGGTATGGCTTGAAAGCGCTTACATTTCAGTAGATTTAGTAGGTGTGGCTCAAAAGCGTATAGGTTTCAGTAGATTCAGTAAGTATGGCTCGAAAGCACATACACGTCAATAGATTTAGTAGGTATGGCTCTTCTGAGCACCGATCAGTATATCAATGTGTAACACTTGCTGATCTCATTTGGTATATAATATAAAATTCAATAACATTATATTAACAAAGATTATAAGGATTATTAGAATCATAAATAAATGCATGAACTTACAGGAATAATTTGCAGTAACGACTCATAGTATCTCAATCAGTGATCAATGTCATTTTAATTCCTTATTTCCGTTTACAATTACACAAATCAATATAATCCAATATTATGCAATTAAGTTCCTATATTACATTAAAAATGTACTAAAATTAAACCGTATGAACATACCTGACAAAATTGCAGCAATGGCAAAGGTACAATGATTATTCAGTAATTTCTCTTTCCCTCAGTTCTCCACTCGTTCGTGATCTAAAATAATATTTCCCCTCAATTAACTAATTCCAAAAGTAAAATTAACTCATTTTCTGCAATTAAGTCCTTTTTGGCATTTTTACAAAATTTCCCCAACATTTTATTTTTATTCAATTTAGTCCCTAAGCCCTAATCATGCAAATTAACCATTTTTATTTAGAAACATCCATGGCTGAATATTCAATGACCTCAATAAAACTCATATTTGTAATTATTTCTCATCAAGTCTTTGTAACTTTATCACTTTAACAATTTATTCCTTAAACCTTAAAATTATCAAAAACTATTTTACAAAATAGTCCTATCTAACAACCAAAATCAATATTCTTTCATAAAGTTTGAAGAATAACTCAAACTCAACAATGGCACAATTAAAAAATTTAATAGTTTCACAAATTGGTCCTCGAGTTAGCTAGATTAAGCTAATACGAACTCGGAAACATAAAAATTACTAAAAATGGGTGAAATTTCACTTACCATGGTTGAATGGTTATCTCCTCTTACACTAGGGTTTCAAATAAATGGAGAGAATAAATTGAAAAAGATGATTAAATTTCATCTAATTTTAGTGAAATTTAACTTATTAACATAATTACAATTTTACCAGTTAGTTTCACTTAATATTTTACCAAAAAAGAATCCAAAATCGTCCACTATCCCTTGAAATGATATATTTACCATTTAAGGGCCTTGCCTTACATTCCTATTATCATTTGATGCCTTTAATCTATAGAACTCCACTTTCACAGTTTCTATGATTATATCCTTTTCACTTAATTAACTATCTAAACGATAAAATTTCATAACCAAATTTTAACATGATATTAATAACCCTGTATGTAACACCCCCTTACCTGAGGCAGTCGTCGGAGTCGAGCATGAGACATTACTAAACTTATTTTAGCATTTAAACAACGTCAAACAATTCTCGTAGTAAACTGTCCATCTGCATCACAGTTGCTAAAAAAATCATATCTCGAGTTACAAAACTCGAAATAAAATTCCATAAATTTTCCCTGAAACTAGACTCATATATATACTTACTAATGTTTTTCTAGAATTTTTTGTAGGGCAAATTAGTACAATTTATTAGTTAAATTCTCCCCTATTTTAGGGTTCGGCTACTCTGACCCCTATGCACTACGAATCAAATTTCTTCCTGTACAGAGATTCAATGACTATTTCGTTTGTTTCTATTAACAATAGACTCAATACGGAATCCATACATATAAAGTGTGAATCCTAATTATTTTTTCACAATTGATGATGAATTTTTAAAGTTAGAACAGGGAATCCAGAAATCGCTCTGACCCTGTTTCACCAAAACATAAATATCTCATAAAATACAGCTCTTTTACTTATTTTGTTTCTTCCACATGAAAATAGATTCATTAAGATTAAATTTCTTATTTTATTCATCATCTAATTATATTTATACTATTTTTATTGATTTTTCAAACTCATATCACTGCTGCTGTGTGATTCTGTTTTATGGCCAATTTCACCATTTTATGGATTTCCATGAATTAGTTATCACATAAAGCATACGTGTTATCAAATATAATCTTGATTAGCCACTCCAATAGCTAATCATTCTCAAACATTTCCATGCAATCCATGAGCCATATCATAAGATTATATACACAAAATGATTATAATGCTATACATGCCATATTCCCAAAATATACAAGTCATTATACCGAAATAGTTTGTTGATAGTGTGAGCGCACCTCCGACCGTTCCCGATCTCCTAGCCGACTTGACAAAACTACAAAGAATAGAAAGGAAGGAGTAAGCATAATTTCTTAGTAAGTTTACATGTAAATAGCAAGTAACATAACCATGCAATAATACGAAATCCACATTTGCATAGTATCACCAAAGCATTCATATCATATTTCTCATTCATGATCCTACCATATTATTATTATATTGAAGTCTCAACCCGAGGGTTAAGTACATACTTGTACAAATTTTCTCATTCACCACACTTACCAGCATGTCACCTTCGTTTTAGGTACTCACCTTATCCACTTAAGATTTACCCGTTGAACACATCGGAATATGATTCGAATACACGGATTTCATGCCCATAAGTGCCATACCCGCAGCTAGATAAACTCAATAGCCTGTGGAAACTATGTAGCCAAGCTATCATGTAACCCACCCATAAGTGAACTCGGACTCAACTCAACGAGCTCGGATGCCTACTTACATCTCACGAACTTGAACTCAACTCAACGAGCTCGGAACTCAAATATCTTAGTGACATGTCACTTATATTCTAATCTATTCCCAAGGTTCAAATGGGCTTTTTCCTCGATCACACATCTTTGCCGTCTTCCATGGAATATCGAAACCGATACTCGGTAGCAATTCATATTTAACAAGTAGCACACATAATTTGCATATTACTCAATAATAACCACAGAGCATAATATTTCATGATATTAATCATCATATCATATAAATAACATTAAATTACTTAAAATTACAATTATGTTACTACATTTACACCTGAACTTACCTCGGTACAAAATAAAGAAATTTTGCAATTTACTCCACAATCTTTTCTTTTCCCCGATCAAGGTTGATTCCACGTCTTTCTTGGTCTAAAATAATATATTTAGCTGATTTAATACTCACATTTATCAAAATAGTCCTTAACTCTAACTTTGGAAAAATTACGATTTTGCCCCTAAACTTTTACATATTTACACTTTTACCCCAAAGCTCAAAAATTAATTTTTTCCCCAAAATTATTATGTTTTATGACATGTTGATCATTTTTCCCTTCTATGGCAACATCAAATTCTCACTCTAACATGTAGTTATAAACATTAGGTATTTTTATCGATTATGTCATTTTACTCGTTTTCACGTAAAATCGTTTAGCAAAACTTGTTTAACACAATTTAAAGCTTCATATTCTACCATAAAACATCAAATTAAACACATTTCACCTATGGGTATTTTTCCAAATATAAACCCTAGGTTAAATTATTGCTGGAATAAGCTAAATCAAGTTACCAGGACTCTAAAAACGTAAAAAAACATTAAAAACGGGGCTTGGAATCACTTACTATGGAGCTTGGAAGTTTGAAACAAACCCTAGCTATGGAGAACCCTTGTTCGTCCTAATGAAGAAGATGGACATATTTTGCCATCTTTTTCCTTTTTTTAATCTTTTAATTACCAAATGACTAAAATACCCTTCATTAAAAACTTCGGTTATTTCTACCTATGCATGTCCACTTTTGTCCATGAGAACCTAATGGTATAATTACCATTTAAGGACCTCTACTTCAATTATGCTCTTCAATTAAATCCTTTAACATCTAAAACTCATATTTATCAACTTTTGCAATTAAGTCCTAATAGGCAAATTAGACATGCAATTCATGAAATTTTCTATCGATATTCTAACACATACATCTAATCACTCAATAAATTATAAAAATTAATCGAAATAATTTGTTATACTTCAAAATTATGGTTTCGAAACCACTATTCTATTTAGGCCCTAATTCGGGATATCACAACTCTCCCCCTGTTAGGGATTTTTGTCCTCGAAAATCTTACCGGTAAACAAGTGTGGGTATTGATTACTCATAGTTTCCTCAGGCTCCCATGTAGCCTCTTCTACTCCGTTCTTTTGCCATAATACTTTCATGAGACCGATACTTTTATTTCTTAGTTGCTTGACTTCCTAAGCTAAAATATTAATTGGTTCTTCATTGTAAGTCATATCCGATTGTCGCTCAATTTCCGTCGGTGAAATTACATGTGAAGGATTCGAGCGATACCGGCGTAACATAAATACGTGGAACACATCATGAATCTTCTCTAATTTAGGTGGTAATGCTAACCGATATGCTACCGGTATTTACGTGGAACACACCGCAGGGGCATTAGTGAGCCCAAACGGCATCATTAAGAACTCGTAGTGACCGTACCTCGTTCTGAAAGCAGTTTTGGGTACGTCCGAATCTCGAATCCGCAACTGATAATAACCCGATCTCAAATCTATCTTTGAAAACACCGATGCCCCTTTAATTGATCGAACAGATCATCAATACGCGGTAACGGATACTTATTCTTTATCGTCACTTTATTCAGTTGACGATAGTCAATGCACAACCTCATGGTTCCGTCCTTCTTTTTTTACGAACAATACTGGTGCACCCCAAGGTGAGAAACTCGGTCGAGCGAAACCTCTATCAAACAAATTTGACTCATTAAAGTCTCATTTTGCTAGCTTATGGCCGAATATGACAAGGAGTTTGATGGGTCATATGGCCACCTTTTAGCTCAAATACACAATGGTCATATGCATTTTTAATCACATCAAATGATTCAATACAATTCACTCGAACATCAAAAGAGAACCTCAAGGTACTTAGTCCATATACACATTAGACATTAGAGTCACATATGTACGAATTCACGAATCGAATTCGACATATTGGCTAATTTTCCCTTTAGCCGAACCTTCTAAGTCAAGATAAAGCCATCAACATGCTTACCTTTGGCCGAACATACACATCAACTTAGGTGCTCATTTATGTGGCCGAACACACACATGTCTATGTTAAGGCCGATTGCAACACTCAATACATTCTACAAGTATGGACACTTGCATTGACTAAACACCATTTCTATTATTTTTACTCCAAAGCCGAATGCCTCTCAAGCCCTAAGCTCATGATCCTTTCATCATTAAGCAAGTGTTATAGCACAACTAACATCCATTTTCAATTTGAACACCAACATAAAAATATTAAACATGAAAATCCATAGCCGAAACCTACACATGACATTACTCATTCCACCCATCGAAACAATATTTGTTCAAGACATCAAGCATTTTTATTTGGGTATTACATATATGAGCATTTAGAATTTATATTTTTAGCAAGATCAATTTCTTTCCTCAACACATTCTTCATCAAAACTTTAAGGAAGTAATCAAATTTTCTTCTTTAATAGCCATAGCCGAATGCTCCATCCATCCATCAAAGTTAAAAATTTTGCATGGTCTAAGTAAGAACCATGATAATTAACCTAAAACAAGCTAAAATTTCACAACTTTAACACAATATACTAACCTTATTAAGCATTCAAATGGCCGAAAGTTCTTTGCCCCTATTCCTTCCTTCAATTCGGCCAAGAAGACAAGGATGAAGCCTTTTTTTTTCATTTGCTTTCTTTCTTACTTTCACGACAATGGGGAGGGGAAGAAACAATTACACACATCCTTTCCTTTTTCCATTTCTTTATTCCCCATACTTCTTATTATATTTTATCCTATATACCTCACTAGGCCAACATGTTCCCAACATGTTTCCACCCATAGCATGGCCGGCCACTACATATTAGGGAGGGGGAATTTGACATGCAAGTCCCCTTTTTCTTCCACATGCACTAATAGGTCCTCATGCATTGACCTATCACATTTTAAAATTTTCTCATATAAGTCCTATTGACTAAATTCACATGCAATCGACTAAATCGAAGCTTGAAATTTTCACACATTCCTGATTACATATTCTAGACAATAAACATCACATTTAAACCTTTCGGTGACTCGGTTTAGCGGTTCCGAAACAACTTCCCGACTAGGGTCAATTTTGGGCTGTTACAACTCTCCCCCACTCAGGAAATTTTCGTCCCCGAAAATCTTACCGGTAAATAGGTTTGGGTATCGTTCTTTCATCGAGCTCTCGGTTTCCCAAGTAGCTTCCTCGATCCCGTGTTTGAGCCATAACACCTTTACTAACGGAACCCTTTTGTTTCGTAACCCCTTCACTTCACGAGCTAGGATACGCATCGGCTCTTCTTCATAACTCATATCAGCCTGAATTTCAACCTCCGACGGACTAATTATGTGCGAAGGATCAGATCTATAGCGCCGAAGCATCGAAACATGAAAGACATCGTGCATCCTTTCAAGTTCAGGGGCAAAATCAATCTATATGCAACCGGCCCCACTCGTTCGGAAATTTCGTACGGCCCAATGAATCTCGGGCTCAACTTGCCTTTACGGCCAAATCTGAGTACCTTCTTCCAAGGTGACACTTTAAGAAACACTTTATCTCCCACCTGATATTCAATGTCCTTTCGTTTTAAATCCGCATACGATTTTTGACGATCTGTGGCTACCTTCAGACTTTCGCGGATTACCTTTACTTTTTGTTCGGCATCTTTAATCAAATCAACTCCGAAAATTTTACTTTCACCGAGCTTGGTCCAAAACAATGGCGTACGGCATTTACGACCGTACAAAGCCTCATAAGGTGCCATCTTAATACTTGATTGAAAACTATTGTTGTAAGCGAATTCAATCAAAGGTAAATACCGTTCCCATGAACTACTGAACTCGAGGATGCAACATCTCAACATATCCTCAAGTATCTGAATTATCCGCTCGGATTGACCATCGGTTTGGGGGTGAAAAGCGGTGCTAAAATGCAGCTTGGTACCCAAAGCTTCTTGCAATTTCTTCCAAAATCATGAGGTAAATCTCGGATCTCTATCCGACACGATAGAAATAGGTACTCCATGTAATCTCACAATCTGAGAGACATACAATTCGGCTAGTTTATCCAATGAAAGATCCGTACGCACGGGGATAAAGTGAGCCGACTTAGTCAGCCTATCAACAACAACCCAAATCGCATCCTTCTTACTTGCGGACAATGGCAGTCCGGACACAAAGTCCATTGTGACTCGGTCCCATTTCCACTCGGGTATCATGATCGGCTGAAGTAACCCTGAAGGCACTTGATGTTCCGCTTTCACTTGTTGACATATTAAACATCTCGAAACAAAGTCAGAGATGTCTCGTTTCATACCATGCCACCAAAATCGACGTTTCAAGTCGTTGTACATTTTCGTGCTCCCTGGGTGAATTGACATTCGGCTACAATAGGCTTCGTTCAGAATCATCGGAATGAGTTCCGAATTCCTTGGAACACACAAACGACTTCTAAACCTCAAACAACCATCATCATCAATCTGAAACTCCGATTCCTTGTTCGGAACACACTCAGCTCGTTTTGCAACCAATTCATCATCGACTTTCTGAGCTTCACGAATTTGATGAGTCAATAATGGTCTGGCTTTTAATTCAGCTACTAACACATTGTCAGGTAGAACAGACAAGTGTACATTCATCGCTCGCAAAGCAAACAGTGATTTCCGGCTTAAGGCGTCCGCAACCACATTAGCCTTTCCCGGGTGGTAATCAATGACAAGCTCGAAATCTTTCAACAACTCAAGCCAACGTCTTTGTCGCAGATTCAAGTCTCGTTGAGTCATCAAATATTTGAGACTTTTGTGATCCAAAAACACATGGCACTTCTCACCAAACAAATAATGTCGCCATATTTTCAATGCAAACACAATGGCGGCTAGTTCGAATCATGGGTCGGATAATTTCTCTCGTGTGGCTTCAATTGTCTCGACGCATAGGCCACAACTCGACCTTCTTGCATCAATACGCAACCCAACCCAAGTAGGGATGCGTCACTATAAATGACAAACTCTTTACCCGATTCGGGTTGCACCAAAATTGGAGCTTCAGTCAAATGAGTTTTCAGTTGATCGAAGCTTTTCTGACATTTCTCCGTCCATTCGAACTTAACATCCTTTTGAAGTAACTTCGTCATTGGTGTGGCCATCATCGAGAAACCTTTGACAAATCGTCGGTAATAACCGGCGAGTCCTAGAAAGCTCCGGACTTCGGTAACATTTCTCGGAGGCTTCTAGTTAAGTATGGCTGAAATTTTGCTCGGGTCAACTCGAATACCCGATACGGATACCACATGACCCAAGAAGCTAACCTCTCTTAACCAGAACTCACACTTACTGAACTTAGCATATAACTGCTTATCCCACAAAATTTGTAACACTAGCCTCAGATGCTCAGCATGTTCGGTCTCATCTCTTGAATAGACCAAGATGTCATCAATGAACACAACTACGAACCGATCCAAATATGGTCTGAAGATCCGATTCATCAAATCCATAAACACCGCAGGGGCATTAGTGAGCCCAAACGGCATCATTAAGAACTCGTAGTGACCGTACCTCGTTCTGAAAGCAGTTTTGGGTACGTCCGAATCTCGAATCCGCAACTGATAATAACCCGATCTCAAATCTATCTTTGAAAACACCGATGCCCCCTTTAATTGATCGAACAGATCATCAATACGCGGTAACGGATACTTATTCTTTATCATCACTTTATTCAGTTGACGATAGTCAATGCACAACCTCATGGTTCCGTCCTTCTTTTTTTTACGAACAATACTGGTGCACCCCAAGGTGAGAAACTCGGTCGAGCGAAACCTCTATCCGTCAATTCTTGCAACTGAGCTTTCAACTCTTTTAACTCGGTTAGTGCCATACGATACGGAGCGATCGAAATTGGCGTAGTTCCAGGTACAAGCTCAATACCAAACCCTACCTACCGAACAGGTGGCAAACCCGGTAGCTCTTCAGGAAAAACATCCGGGTATTCACAAACCACCGGCACCGATTCGGGTTTCTTTTCTAACTCCTTGTCATCAAGTACATACGCGAGGTATGCTTCGCACCCTTTTCTTACATATTTCTGGGCCAACATTGCCGATATTACAGCTGGCAATCCCCTTAAGTCCGTAGACTCAATTCGAATTATCTCGTTATTTGCGCACCTCAAATCAATGGTCTTGCTTTTGCAATTCACAACCGCATCATGCGCGGTCAACCAATCCAAACCAAGAATAACATCAAACTCGTCGAACGGCAAAAGCATCAAATCGGCCAGAAAACAGGATTCTCGGATTATTAGAGGGCATCTCTTACACACTTTATCACAAGTACGCATTGACCCAAATGGTTTGATACTCGAATTACGAGCTCAGTAGACTCAACAGGTAGAGTCTTACTGGTTGCTAAGGTTTCGCATACATATGAATGAGTAGAACCAGGGTCAATCAATGCAATCACATTAGTATCAAAGAGAGTGAAGGTACCAGTGATGACGTCGGGGGAGGATGCCTCCTCTCGTGCGCGAATGGCATATGCTCTAGCAGGAGTACGGTTCTCGGCTCGATCGGCCGTATCAGAGGCCCCCCTCTGACTACCACCCCTGCCTCCTAAAATTCTCGGTGGTCTACCTCTAGATGTCACTCCACTAGGTCTTGCACCTTGAATCTTATTCTTCTCATCCAGCTCCGTGCAATCTCTAATGAAGTGGTCCTTCGAACCGCATCCGTAACAGGCCCTGCTAGTAGACTTGCCCCAACATTCACCTAGGTGTCGTCTTCCACATTGGGGACATTCAGGTTTCTCGTGACGATTATTGCCCACACTAGCTACCGAAGTAGCTCGGGAGCCCATCGATGGTCTTGCCCTGATGGAAATTCCCGCAGTCGCCCTCGACTTATTAATGTCCTCCCTGAACTTCTTTACAGCTGAGAACGGAGCTTTACCCGTCGATCTTTTACGATAATCTCTAGCTTCAAATTCAGCCTTCCTCTTCTCCTTTCCAAGTTCTTCCGCCTTGCAGGCTCGTTCGACTAGTGTTACGAATTCTTTTATTTCCAAAATACCCATTAGTAGCTTTAAATCTTCATTCAATCCTTCCTCGAATCTTTTGCACATAGCAACCTCATCAGCTACACACTCCCGGGCATACCTACTGAGTCTTACGAATTCATGTTCGTATTCAGATACAGTCATACGGCCTTGCTTGAGTTCCAAGAACTCCTTACGCTTCTGATCAATGAACCGTTGGCTAATAAATTTCTTTCGGAATTCCGTTTGAAAGATGTCCCAAGTTACTCGCTCGTTCGGGACTATGGAAATCAAGGTCCTCCACCAATAGTAGGCTGAGTCCCGCAACAAGGATATAGCACACTTTAGACATTCATCGGGTGTGCATGACAGTTCATCAAACACCCGAATGGCGTTATCAAGCCAGAACTCGGCCCTTTCAGCATCATCAGTAACTATGGCCCTGAACTCCTCAGCCCCGCGCTTCCTAATCAAGTCTACAGGTGGCTTACTCAGCCTCACAGGATCAGTAACTGATGGCATTATTGGCTCCGGGGGTGGATTATTCAAATTTGGGAATTGTTGGACAGCCGGGTTGGTTCGGGCATATTGCGCGACCCACTCATTCATCATGGTAAAGAAGGCTTGTTTAGCCCCCTCACCTTGATTATTCGCAGATGACTGAGGTTCAACAGGCGGCGTCCCTTGTGCAGGAGCAGCCGCTACGCTCTCAACGTCATCCGCTAGGGTTCTTTCTACACCGGGATCCATTTACTAATCAAAACAAAAACATTTCAACCGTCGGAAGTCATCACACATTTAAACATTAACATTCGGCATGTATAGCTAGACTCATACGTGCTATGGTAGTCCTAGAACCGACTAAACCATAGCTCTGATACCAATAAAATGTAACACCCCGAACCCGAGACCGACACCGGAGTCGGACACGAGATGTTAACAAACTTTGAAAAATTTTTCCAGACACTGCCCAGTCTGAGTACTAGTCGCTTCAAAAATCATATCTTGAGTTCCACAACTCGAAAATCAGTTTTGTGATTTTTCCCTGAAACTAGACTCATGTCCCCACCTATGTATTTTTTTCTAGAATTTTTGGTTGGGCCAATTAGTACAGTTTATTAGTCAAAGTCTCCCATGTTACAGGGGTCGACTACACTGACCTTTTCCCATTACGACTTGGATATCTCTCTGCACAGAGCTTCAATACTGATGCCGTTTGTTTCTATGGAAACTAGACTCAGAGAGGAATCTGTACATATATGGTACGACCCCTAATTATCTCTGGTTAATTTATATTGAATTTCCAAAGTCGGAGCAGGGAATCCAGAAACCGTTCTGGCCCTGTCCCACAAAAATCTGATTATCTCTTAATATACTGCCCATATGATCTTTTCGTTACTTCCTCATGAAAACAGACTCATCGAGCTTCGATTACATAATTTATTCATCAATTAATTCCACTCCTACTATTTTTAGTGATTTTTCAATCTCATGACACTGCTGCTGCCAGCATCTGTTACGAAAGTAACTAGGTCCATTTCATGCCTACCCTTGATCCAACTCAATCGAACATTCGTGCCATCTTCGCATGGCTTAAAGTTTACATGCCAAAGTTCAAACACAACGTAATAGCTTATACATGCCAAAATGTTCTTCTAAGCCAACTAAGAAGAAAGTACCAAAACTTGCTATCCGGTGTGATGACTTCGATGACGGCCTGACCCCGCAAAAATAGATGAGTCCAAGCAACCTATAATGGGTGACAAGGAAACACCGAGTGAGTTTATAACTCAGTAAGTCATAAGCTATGCACTACCATCCATCAATAACATTATCACAAGAGAAAACAAAATGGAACGAGGCTAATTACTCCATCCATTCCGAACCATACCATAGTTCCTCCAACCTATCGATTCAATTTCATATCAATTCATGCATTCACGTTCCATATACTCATCAATAGGACATTGAAGCATTTTCATAAATCAATTTATTTTCGTTACAATCAAACGACTAAACGGCCTTTCACCCATCCTACGATAAATTTTATGTACGTGACTTCAAGTATATTTGTCACATAGGTTCAAACTTACCGAGCTCAACACCAAGTATAAGCATAGCACCTATTAGCCATGTACTCAAGACACTTACCCGATCCGCTGTCCGCGATCGACTCAATAGTGTCGCACACGTAGTGTCCATAATGATTCACGAATGTATATTGAGTCCGCACACTCAGTGCTATATAATCAACTCGCACACTTAGTGCTACGTAATCAAATCGCACACTTAGTGCTACATAGTCAAACTCGCACACTTAGTGCCGCATGGTCAATTCGCACACTTAGTGCATCATATTCATTTCGCACACTTAGTGCAACATAGTCAAATCGCACACTTAGTGCTGTACAATTTAATTCCCGCGCACTTAGCGCCAATCTCATGGTCATAAATGGTTATATTCGCACGTTTAGTGCCGAGATCAACAACTCAGTACATCTTACCTCCTTTCTTTTCATTCAACAATTTCATCATCACATACGTACATGCATATATATATATATGTATATTTATTCATTCCATTCAGCATCAATACATAAACATTATGACCATTTGAAATAATACCAACTACATGCTTAATGACTTACCTTGTGTTGGGTAAGACGGTTCCAACTGGCTACTCGATGACCTTTTCTTTGCCTTTGCTCGATTCACCACCTTTAACTCCTTGAGCTAAATCAAACAAATTTGACTCATTAAAGTCTCATTTTGCTAGCTTATGGCCGAATATGACAAGGAGTTTGATGGGTCATATGGCCACCTTTTAGCTCAAATACACAATGGTCATATGCATTTTTAATCACATCAAATGATTCAATACAATTCACTCGAACATCAAAAGAGAACCTCAAGGTACTTAGTCCATATACACATTAGACATTAGAGTCACATATGTACGAATTCACGAATCGAATTCGACATATTGGCTAATTTTCCCTTTAGCCGAACCTTCTAAGTCAAGATAAAGCCATCAACATGCTTACCTTTGGCCGAACATACACATCAACTTAGGTGCTCATTTATGTGGCCGAACACACACATGTCTATGTTAAGGCCGATTGCAACACTCAATACATTCTACAAGTATGGACACTTGCATTGACTAAACACCATTTCTATTATTTTTAATCCAAAGCCGAATGCCTCTCAAGCCCTAAGCTCATGATCCTTTCATCATTAAGCAAGTGTTATAGCACAACTAACATCCATTTTCAATTTGAACAACAACATAAAAATATTAAACATGAAAATCCATAGCCGAAACCTATACATGACATTACTCATTCCACCCATCGAAACAATATTTGTTCAAGACATCAAGCATTTTTATTTGGGTATTACATATATGAGCATTTAGAATTTATATTTTTAGCAAGATCAATTTCTTTCCTCAACACATTCTTCATTAAAACTTTAAGGAAGTAATCAAATTTCCTTCTTTAATAGCCATAGCCAAATGCTCCATCCATCCATCAAAGTTAAAAATTTTGCATGGTCTAAGTAAGAACCATGATAATTAACCTAAAACAAGCTAAAATTTCACAACTTTAACACAATATACTAACCTTATTAAGCATTCAAATGGCCGAAAGTTCTTTGCCCCTATTCCTTCCTTCAATTCGGCCAAGAAGACAAGGATGAAGCCTTTTTTTTTCATTTGCTTTCTTTCTTACTTTCACGGCAATGGGGAGGGGAAGAAACAATTACACACATCCTTTCCTTTTTCCATTTCTTTATTCCCCATACTTCTTATTATATTTTATCCTACATACCTCACTAGGCCAACATGTTCCCAACATGTTTCCACCCATAGCATGGCCGGCCACTACATATTAGGGAAGGGAAATTTGACATGCAAGTCCCCTTTTTCTTCCACATGCACTAATAGGTCCTCATGCATTGACCTATCACATTTTAAAATTTTCTCATATAAGTCCTATTGACTAAATTCACATGCAATCGACTAAATCGAAGCTTGAAATTTTCACACATTCCTGATTACATATTCTAGACAATAAACATCACATTTAAACCTTTCGGTGACTCGGTTTAGCGGTCCCGAAACCACTTCCCGACTAGGGTCAATTTTGGGCTGTTACACTTCATACGGCCCAATAAAACGCGGACTTAATTTGCCTTTCCGTCCAAATCTAAGGACTTTCTTCCATGGAGACACCTTTAAAAATACTTTATCACCAACTTGAAATTCAATGTCCTTTCGTTTTAAATCTGCATAAGATTTCTGTCTATCTGAAGCAGCTTTCAAACAATCTCGAATTACCTTCACTTTTTCTTCAGTTTCTTTTATTAGATCAACTCCATAAATATGATTTTCCTTGAGTTCAGTCCAATACAAAGGCGTTCGACACTTACGACCATACAATGCTTCATAAGGTGCCATTTTCAAGCTCGTCTGATAACTATTATTGTAAGCAAATTCCACCAACGGTAAGTATCTTTCCCAACTTCCTTGAAATTCCAATACACAACATCTAAGCATATCTTCAAGAATCTGAATTATTCTTTCTAATTGTCCATCAGTTTGTGGATGAAAAGCAGTATTGAAATTTAACTTCGTACCTAACGCGTCTTGCAACTTTTGCCAAAACTGCGAGGTAAACCTTGGATCTCTATTTGAAATAATCGATAATGGTATTCCGTGTAATCTAACAATTTCTCTAATATACAGTTCAGCCAACTTGTTAAGAGAATAATCCGTACATACCGGGATAAAATGAGCCGACTTAGTTAATCTGTCAACTATTACCCAGATGGCATCTTTCTTTCCCGGAGTCAATGGCAATCCTGAAACAAAATCCATAGTAATCCGATCCCATTTCCATTCAGGAACCATAATAGGCTGGAGTAATCCTGAAGGTACTTGGTGTTCAGCTTTCACCTGTTGACAAATTAAGCATTTGGACACAAACTCTGATATATCTCTTTTCATTCCATTCCACCAATACATTTTCTTCAAGTCATTATACATTTTTGTACTACCCGGATGAATCGAGAAATAACCACTATGTGCTTCCTGTAGGATCTTTTGAATCAATTCCTCATTCTTCGGTACACAAATCTGATCTTTAAACATTAAGCACCCATCAGAACCAATTCTGAAATCTGATCCCGTATCAGCTTCACACTGTTTTCTTTTGGCTAGCAAATCTTGATCATTTTTCTGAGTTTCAGAAATCTCTTGTAAAAACATCGGTCTTGCTCTTAACTCTGCTAGAATCGAACCATCATCTGACACTTTCAACTGAGTGTTCATAACTCTCAAAGCAAACAACAACTTTCTGCTCAAAGCATCAGCAACCACATTCGCTTTTCCCGGATGATAATCAATAACAAGCTCGTAATCTTTCAATAACTCCAACCATCTTCGCTGTCTCAAATTCAAGTCTTTTTGTGACATCAAGTACTTAAGACTTTTGTGGTCGGTATATACCCGACATTTTTCACCATACAAACAATGTTGCCAAATTTTCAAAGCAAACACCACCGCAGCCAATTCCAAATCGTGAGTAGGATAATTCCTCTCATGAGGTTTTAACTGCCTCGAAGCATATGCCACCACTTTTCCTTCCTGCATGAGCACACACCCCAAACAATTTAGAGAAGCATCACTATACACCACAAATTCTTTACCTAATTCGGGTTGTACTAACACTGGTGCCTCTGTTAATAACTTTTTCAGTTCTTCAAAACTCTGTTGACATTCTTCCGTCCATTCAAATTTAACATCCTTTCAGAGTAATCTAGTTTAGGAGCAGCAATTATAGAAAATCCATTTACAAACTGCCGATAATACCCAGCTAGCCCCAAGAAACTTCTAACTTCAGTTACGTTTTTCTGTGGTTTCCAATCAACAATGGCTGAAATTTTACTAAGATCAACTCGTATACCATCACCTGAAACAATATGACCCAAAAATCCAACTTCCCGGAGCCAAAATTCACTTTTACTAAACTTAGCATACAGCTGCTTATCTCTCAAAGTTTACAAAACTATCCTCAAATGCTCAGCATGCTCTGTCTCATCTTTTGAATAAATTAAAATATCATCTATAAACACCACAACAAATCTGTCCAAGTATGGCCAAAATATGCGATTCATTAAATCCATAAACACAGCAGGAGCATTTGTCAACCCGAATGGCATAACTAAAAATTCATAATGACCGTACCTTGTTCTAAAAGCAGTTTTAGGCACATCCGACTCCTTTACCCGCAGTTGGTAATACCCAGATCTCAAGTCAATCTTTGAAAACCATGTCACTCCTTTTAGCTGATCAAACAAATCATCAATTCTTGGCAACGAATACTTGTTTTTGATTGTCACCTTGTTTAACTGTCAATAATAACACACAACCTCATAGAACCATCCTTCTTTTTCACAAATAACACGGGAGCACCCCAAGGTGAAAAACTCGGTCTCACAAAACCTTTATCAGTCAACTCTTGCAACTGCGACTTTAATTCCTTCAACTCTGCTAGTGCCATTCTATATGGAGCAATTGAAATCGGAGCTGTTCCCGGTATCAAATCAATACCAAATTCTACTTCCCTGACTGGAGGCAAACCCGGCAATTCTTCTGGAAATACGTCCGCAAATTCACACACAACCGGCACTGATTCAACTTTCTTTTCAACTTCTTTTGTATTAATTACATACGCCAAATAAGCTTCATAACCCTTTCTCAGATATCTTTGAGCCGACATTGAAGAAATCACACTAGGCAATGCCTCTGATTTATCTGATTCAACCCGCAGAGTTTCACCATTTTCACACTTTAATTCTATAACCTTTTCTTTGCAATTTATTTTTGCATCATGCAATGTCAACCAATCCATACCCAAAATAACATCAAACTCATCAAACGGCAACAACATCAAGTCGGCCGGAAAGTAATGATCCCGAATCATTAAAGGACATTTCTTGCTTACTTTATCAACTATCACGCATTTTCCTAACGGATTCGACACTTTAATCATAAATTCTGTGTTCTCAACAGGTATATTCATACTAGACACCAATTTCATGCACACATATGAATGAGTAGAACCGGGATCAATCAAAGCAATAACATTAACATTATAGAGAGAAAATGTACCGGTAATCACATCAGGTGAGGAAGCATCTTCACGCGCTTTAATAGCATAAGTTCTAGCCGGAGCCCTTCCTTCAGGTCTAACCGGTGCATCCCTGGCTACATTCTTACTGCTTGTTTCACTTCCAACTTTTCTCGAATATCTTCCTCTCGAGTCTGCACCACTAGCTTTTGTATTCTGAAATTTTTCTTTTTCAGCTCTCTTTGGGCAGTCTCTAATAAAATGATCCGGAGGACCACATCGAGAACATTCATTTGCTCTACACGGACCAAAATGATTTCTACCACACCGCTGGCACTCAGGTTTAACAAATCTCGAGTTCCCTACACTGGCTGCCGAAGTAGTCTGGGATTTAGGACCCACATTTTTCTTCCTATAATTCCATATGACTGCCCAGCTGAAGCTTGGGAACGAGGATTCATATTCCTTGACTTTCTAGGTTGCTGTGAAAATGAACCGCTCATCGGTCCTTTCTTCCAATTTCTAGTCTCAGCCTCTACCTTTTTCTTTTCTTTAAGTAGTTCTTCAGCCTTGCAAGCTCGATCAACGAGTACTACCATTTCTTTTAGTTCAAGGATCCCGACAAATACTTTAATGTCTTCGTTAAGCCCGTCTTCAAATCGTCGGCACATCTTGGCTTCTGTAGGAACATATTCCCTGGCATACTTACTCAATCGAACAAACTCTCTTTCATATTCTGAGACTGTCATATTACCTTGCTTCAGCTCAAGAAACTCTTTACATTTTAGATCAATAAACCTTTCACTAATATATTTCTTCCGAAACTCTTCTTGAAAGAATTCCCAGGTTACCCTCTCTTTCGGTACCACCAAAATCAAAGTCTTCCACCAATTATAGGCTGAATCTCTCAACAAAGATGTAGCACATTTCAAACATTCTTCAGGTGTACAAGATAATTCATCAAATACCCGGATAGAATTTTCAAGCCAGAACTCTGCTTTTTCTGCATCATCATCAATATTTGCTCTAAATTCTTCAGCCCCTTGTTTACGAATTCTGTCAACAGGGGTTCTGTGAAATTTTATCATATCCATACCTTGAGGCATCGGGGGTACAGGTTGAGGAATTGGGGAGGTGGGGGAGGTCGTACATTTGGGTTCGTATGAACGAACTCAGAGTACCATGCACTCATCATTTGGAGAAAGGCTTCCCGACCCCTTTCTCCTCCTCCCTGACCAACAGTAGGAGGTGGATTTTCAGTCGGCGCTACTCCTTCAGCCGGAGCTGGCGCATTACTCTCTACTTCATCTGTCACAGCTGGATCGGGATCCATTTACTATATAAAAATCTTTTAAAAAGGTCAGAAGTCGTCACACTATCACAATTCATACATATGGCATGTATAGCAAAATCCGTACATACAACACGTAGTCCGAGAACTGACTAAACCTGCTCTGATACCACTAAATGTAACGCCCCCACACCCGAGACCGTCGCCGGAGTCGAGTATGAGGTGTTACTAAGCTTAATTTAACATATTTAGAACTTTGGATTATTTATTTCTACATTCACAGCTTTTAAGCTACTTGAATCACAGTCACAAGAAAAATCATATCTCGAGCTACGAAACTCGAAATCAAGATCCGTAAATTTTCCCTGAATCTAGACTCATATACCTATCTACTAATTTTTTTTCTAGAATTTTTTGTTGGGCCAATTAGTACAGTTTATTAGTTAAAGTTACCCCTGTTTCAGGACTTGACTGGTCTGACCTCTGTTTACTACGAACCACATTTCTCTCTGTAAAAAATCCATATGACTATGAGGTTTATTTCTAATGAAACTAGGCTAAATAAGGATTCTGATAATATAAAATACACTATCTAATTATATCTTTACAATTTATGGTGAATTTCTAAAGTTGGAACAGGGGATTCAGAAACTGCTATGACCCTGTTTCACTACAATTCAAATATCTTGTAACATATAATTCCTTTACCTGTTTCATTTGTTTCATGTGAAACTAGACATAATAAGCTTCAATTTGATATGTATTCCATCACCAAGTTAAATTTCTATGATTTTTAGTAAATTTTGAAACTCACGTCAGTGTTGCTGCAGTATTCTGTTTATGGAAAATTTCATCCCTTTTATGAGTTTTTATGCACTAAGTATCTTAATAATTTTCCTAAACATCAAATATAATCTAAACTAAATATTTTCATAATTTATCATTATCAAGCATTTCCTCAACCATTCCATCACCATACCATAAGATCATTTACACAAAAAAGTATATTGCTATACATGCCATACTTAAATTTACAAGCCATTACCAAAAGTCTTCCGGATAGTGTGACTGAGCCTTCGACCTATCCCAACTCCTGAGCTGGCTTGTCCAAAACTACAATGAGTAAGAAGGAGGGAGTAAGCATAAATGCTTAGTAAGTTCATATGCAAATAATAAGTAACATAACAAACAGTCATACCAATCAACATTAGCATGTATCACTAAAACACATATCACATTTCTGATCATTTTTCATCATCTTATTACCTTATAGTGGTTGTATCAATACTCAACCCGAGGGTTAAATACATACCTGTCCAAAATATCCATTTCACATCACTCACCAATACTTGTCTTTACATCTCGAATATTCCTCCATTGAGTAGAACTTTACCCGTTGAACACATCAGAATATAATTCGGATACATGGATAATTTGCATATAAGTGCCACATATTCAATCAAGCAATCATGTAACCCGCCCATAAGCGAACTCGGACTCAACTCAACGAGCTCGAGCGTTCGCATCCATAAGTGAACTCGGACTCAACTCAACGAGTTCGGATGCCTAGTTACATCTCACGAACTCGGACTCAACTCAACGAGTTCGGACATTCGCATCCATAAGTGAACTCGGACTCAACTCAACGAGTTCGGATGCTCAATCATCCTAGTGACATGTCACTTGTATCCTAATCTATTCCTAAGGTTCAAACGGGATTTTTCCTCGAACACTTATCCTTGCCGTCTTCCGTAGAATGCCGAAATCAATACTCGGTAACAATTATATTTAACAAGTAGTTCACATAATTTACATATTATTTGAAATTAACCACAAAGCATACATTTCATAATAAAATTCAGCATAACATATAATTAACATCAATAACTTAAAAATAACCATTATGATACATTATTACACATGAACTTACCTTGGTACCAAAATACAAAGATTTTGCAATTTAGTCCACAATCTTTTCTTTTCCTCAATTGAGGTCGATTCCACGTCTTTCTTGATCTAAAATAACACATTTAGCTTATTTAATACTCACATTATCAAATTAATCCTTAACTCAAATTTTGGCAAAATTACAATTTTACCCCTAAACTTTTTCATATTTACATTTTTGCCCCTAGGCTCAGGATTAAACTTTATTCCTTATTCTTATGTTTTACAACATGCTGATCACTTTTCTCTTCTATGGCAACATCAAATTCTCACTCTAACATGTACTTATAACTATTAGGTATTTTTACCGATTAAGCCATTTTACTCGTTTTCACTCAAAACCAAGTAGTACAAGTTGTCTAACATAATTTAAAACCCCATATTCTATCATAAAACATCAAAATACACAAATTTCACCTATGGGTATTTTTCCAAATATGAACCCTAAGTTGAATTATTGTTAGCATAAGCTTAATCGAGCTACCGGGATCTCAAAAACGTAAAAATCATTAAAAACGGGGCTTGGAATCACTTACTATGGAGCTTGGAAGCTTGAAACAAACCCTAGCTATGGAGAACCCTTGAAATTTCGGCCTAATGAAGAAGATGGACAAAAATTGGCTTTTAATTTTGTTTTTAATTCATTTTAATAACTAAATGACCAAAATACCCTTACTACTAAACTTTCCAAAAATTCCTTCCATGTCCTAATTTTGTCCATGAACTTAAAATTGGTCAAATTGCTATTTAAGACCTCCTCATTAATATTCCAAAACAATTTCATACTAAAAACTTCTAGAATGCAAGTTTTGCAACTTATTTGATTTAGTCCCTACTTTCAATTTAAGCACTTTAGGCATAGAATTTCATCACAAAATTTTCACACAATCATGCAATCATATCATAAACCTCAAAATAATTATAAAATAATTATTTCTATCTCAGATTTGTGGTCACAAAACCACTATTCCGATTAGGCCCTAATTCAGGATATTTACATTCTACTCAAAGCATCGACAATTACATTCGCTTTCCTCGGATGGTAGTCAATCACAAGCTCATAATATTTCAATAATTCTAACCATCTCCGTTGTCTCAAATTCAAATATTTTTGTGACATCAAGTACTTGAGACTTTTGTGGTCAGTATATACTCGGCACTTTTCACCATACAGATATGGAGCTTAGAATCACTTACTATGGAGCTTGGAAGTTTGAAACAAACCCTAGCTATGGAGAACCCTTGAAATCTCGTCCTAATGAAGAAGATGGAAATATTTTTCCATCTTTTTCCTTTTTTTAGTCTTTTAATTACCAAATGACTAAAATACCCTTCATTAAAAACTTTGGTTATTTCAACCTATGTATGTCCACTTTTGTCCATGAAAACCTAATGGTATAATTACCATTTAAGGACCTCTACTTCAATTATGCTCTTCAATTAAATCCTTTAACATCTAAAACTCATATTTATCAACTTTTGCAATTAAGTCCTAATAGGCAAATTAGACATGCAATTCATGAAATTTTCTATCGATATTCTAACGCATGCATCTAATCACTCAATAAATTATAAAAAATTAATCGGAATAAATTTTTCTACTTTAGAATTATAGTTTCAAAACCACTATTCCATTTAGGCCCTAATTCGAGATATCACACTATAAATATTAAATAATTAATATTTACGATCTGACACATTAAAATTGTGGCCACAAAACCACCATTCATGATCATACTGGAAAACAAATTAATTAGTATATCCTCAATTAATTAGGAATTAATTGTAATTTAAAAAATCTAGAGAATTTCATATCATTTCTATTATTAGGTCATTTAAGGAGGGTCCAATTACACCATTAGTCCTTCAATTATTTTAAATTTTAACTAAACAAGCTTATTTTCTATTTAATCCTAAACTAATTAGGACTAAATGAGCAAATAGCCCAAATGTTAGTGGATTTAATCATGCCACCATTGCTTGGACTTTTTGACCATGGTTTAATTACCGATTTGGTCCTTTAACTATTTTAAATCTATAGCAATTAACTTTTACCTCTTTTACAATTTAATCATTTTACCTCTTCTACAACTTAATTATCTTACCTCAGTTAAGCAATAAATCATCAAAATTACCAGACCCAACTTCAATTCACATATAATACAGCTTTGTAAATATTTAATAAAAATATTTATGTCTTTATATTATGGATATGAGGTCTTAATACCTCATTTTCAATAACCACTTGACTTTTGAACCCGATCACTTACACTAACTTTTAATTCAATTGTTTAAAATCATCAAATCAAAATCCAATATAAAAATTACTATTAACTCGTATAACTTTAATACCAATTATACGAACTTACTCGGATTTGTGGTCCCACAACCACTATTTCTGATACCACTAAAAAATGAGCTATCGCAAATTCTCTCTACATTACTTCTACCAGTAAAACTCCTCCTAGATATGTTGGAAAAAATCTGCTTTGAAAACGATTTTCACGTACAAGGGAAATAATATAATTTTGAAAATTGAGTCCTTTTGTGGTATTTATTATGCCCTAGCCAAGCTATTCGTTGTGTAGGTTTAACCCTAATAGGCGACCAGACACTGTTATTCGATTCATGTATGTTTAGCCCTAACGGGTGACCAAGCACTATTATTTGATATGTGTAGGTTTAAACTTATCAGGAGACCAGGTACTATTATTAGATTTGTGTAGGTTTAACCAAATGTGTAACATCCTGATTTTCGGGTTTTCGCGATTCCTGATATTTTAAGTAATTTTCTAAAATTTGGTATGTGATTATGGAATTCATAATTTGGGTGTGTAAATGGGCTTATGGAAGGCTTATGAGTTAGCCAAAACCTGGTTGAATTTTTTAAATTTTGGACTTAGGAGTTAGGGGTTCTGGCTAGGTGCCCTTATATTAAGTTGTGGGTAAAGTGTATCACAAAAAGAGCTTTGGTAGAGTGGCAAGGGTGACGCCACTAAGCTCCTAAAAAGGTGGCGTGTGGAGCATAAGGGAAGACCTGGGATCGATTCCCTGTGTTGGCAAATAAGAGTATTTATTTTTATGTGCAGGAAGGGTAAGTGTTGGAACCTAAGTGGATTCTGTAAGAGGAGAGTTGGATCAAGTCAAACGCATGGATTAAGGAGGGATAAGGGGAGAGATTTTAGGGATTTGAGAGAAGGATAGAGCTTAGCCGTTTGGAAGGGGTTAGAGAGGGGAATTCGGCAGAAGGGTATTAGGTTAGTAATTTCGGCATTGGGGTCTTAGCTGTGCCGTTTTCTCCTTTGTTTTAGTTTTTTTTTCTCTTCTTTTTCTTCCCTAGCCGAATCTACCATCTTTCCTCTCATCTTTTCTCCCGTTTCTTTTTCAAAAACCAGCCCATTACTTTCCTCCACTCATTTATTATTTCTTTCCCTTATCTCTACTTCCGCCGAAGTACCGCAAAAAGTCGAAATCAGTGAAGATAGGGGGTGCCGATTCTCTGTGACCAGCAACCTTTTCTTACCTTTTCAATTGTTGGCATTCAATTCCTTTACCTTTTAGGCATCCGGATTCAAGAGGAGAGAGACTGTGGTAAGTGTTCAAACTCTAAACAATTCCTAGTGTAACTTTGGCCAAAAGCCGAAACCCCTCTAGTTTAGGGGTGTGGCCGAATGTGGGTATAGGCCTTATGGGGTCTTCTTTTAATATTTTTGTGGTTTATTTAGTGGAGGAGCAGCAAGGTGTAGTGTCGACTTGGAGTAGCTTGGATCACCGGAGTAGCTAGACCTAGTCATCAATCGCGACAAAGGTAAGATTCCTAAGGCCATTATGGATGGTGGCCGAATGTGTAAGTATTAGTATTAGATGATTTTTGGTTTGGTTCAATTATGGGAAGATGATTATTAATGATGGATTATAGGAGAAATCGTGTAGGAGATCTCGTCGAGGAATATCGCCAAACAGGTGTGTAACGAACCCTTTTTCATAGCTTAAAGCGATAAAATGCCGAAAAGCCGAAATGCCGAAATTCTGGCATTTCGAGGACTTGTGAGCAAGCGAACGCTCACTAGTTAGTTAGAATCGATGAGATGATGATCGGGAACAATGGAAATGGTAAGGACGTGTTTTTGGCGTTCACGGTAAGTTGGGCCTCGAGGGGCTGAAATAGGGCCCAATAGGCTTTCGGGCCCATTTGGGTAAAATTGGTAGAAAACAAAAATATGTTAAATTGCATGTTAAGACTGTTAATACTGTTATGGATATAGGCTAAATGGGCCTAGATGACAAAATCAGTTGAGTAGGGCCCATTAGGGGTTTTTGGCCCAATAACTCGTTTTCGCTAAAAATGGGCCAGAATCACTGTATGCACCCATGAATTGTTTGTAACCGTTAATGAACATGGAAACCCTAATTTTTGGTAAAATTACAAGATTACCCTTATAATATGAAAATGACCGTTTTGCCCCTAGGTAAAAATGACCATTATACCCCTAGGGTTTATATATGAACTTAATGCATGGGATTTTGATAAACATGATATGTATGATATGCACATGATATGTATGATATGCACACGAGATGTTCATAAATGCATTGGGTTGGGTTTTATATGGATGGAAGAAGTGCAAAAGGGCTTATGCCCCAGTTATTAAAAGGACTTATGCCTTAGTTATTAAAAGGGCTTATGCCCCAGTTATTAAAGGGCTTATGCCCCAGTTATTAAAAAAGGGCTTTGCCCCAATTATTAAAAGAGGCTAGACCTCCAGTTATATGATAAAGCAGCTATGCTACCAGTGGAGAGTTATGGCGGGGTGGGTCGAGTTAATCCCCACATGGTGTGTTGGTTGGTACGGGTGGAGAGTAGCGGATGGTGGGTTGAGTAGCCTCCCCAAATGGGTTGCATTCTTTCATTGACATTACATGTGACATAAAAATGGGCCTTTGGGCTGTACCGTTTACCGTAAAGGCTTCGGCCCAGTAATATGAAATATGAAAAGGCTTCGGCCTAGTGTTATGAATTATGAAATATGAAAAGGGCTATGGCCCAGTACATGTTTGAGATTGGTTTTGGGCTTAGACCCAACAGGCTGTTATTGTTTTGGGCTCTGAAAGGGGCTTGTTGCACACTGAGTTTCCAAACTCACCCCCTTTTCTTAACCTTGCAGGTGAGCCTTGATGTGGGGACTTGGGCCGGAGGGGATTCAGAGTAGCCACGGTGATTGGCTTTGGACTTTTAAATAAGCGTTGGTTTTCATTAGAATCCCTTTAATTATTATTGATTTTTGGGTTGTAATTTTATTTCTTTTCGGGATTATTTTATTTTAAATAACTTCAAACCTAGTTAATAATTGTTCAAATGGGCTAGACTTAGGACGTGTTTTCAAAGCGATACTTATTTTCAAAATATCTCAACACCACGATTAATCGATTTATCAAAGACGTCCACTTAAACAGATTTAAACTCGATATAACAAAATGTGGCTATGGTTGTGGGCATGTCAAGGATTGGATCCAATCAAAGAGCTTGGTACTTAAGTAGCCTTCATGGCTCACCTCCTTTGTCTCGGATACCTACCTGGTGCCCAGCTTCCATACACTTTGTTAACTCAACAAAATATATGGTTTTTAAAACACTGAAATGGAACGTGGGTTTTCAACTCCAACGTGGCACATCAGATTCGGCAATAACATCTGGGCCGGGTTTGGGGTGTTACAAACTGGGTAACCATGCACTATTACTTTCACTTGTGTACGAAGTTCTTTTATGAAGTTTCGTCAGGTAAAATTGTGAATGAAAATGTGATGCTATGCCATTGGATGTTGGCAAAGTAATATGCATGATTTGGATATAAGGTACATGTTGGTTTGAAATGAAAACATGAATAATTGAGGTTATATATGTGATTGAGCTCAAAATTTTATATATTAACTATGTTTGAATCTTGATAGGTATATTTGTGTTACATATTGAGTTTTGCTTGTAATAAAAAATTGAGGTAAGTAAATGTTTAAATTGTATAAGCATACTAAGTATTTTATATACTTACCCATTTTCTACTTTTATGTAGATTTTGGACATTCAGAATGTGTCAACCTGATTAGTGAGAAGACCACACCTACCATCTCTTGATTCAATAGACTTTTGATGTTTTGAACTTGGTTACTTGTGGCATGTACATAGAATGGTCAAACTTGTATAAGTGGATGAATGTGTTTTGGTATGGTTGTGCTTGTATAAAATTTTATATGGTAATTTGTTATGTGATGTATTGTTTGTTGCCAAGTTTGGTATTTAAAAGCTTAATAGTAATGGAAAAGTTTGAATGATGTTATTCTTATGAATTAGTAAGTGCTTGTGTTTTAGAATTTTTTAGTTTGAATATATAAGCATGAGAAAATGGTAACAATGTAGCGAGCGTAGGGGTAAAATACGAGTGCTACTCGGTTTTGAGTGAAAACGAGTAAAAGAGCTTAATCGGCAAAAGTACCTAATAGTCATAAGTACATGTTAGAGTGCGAATTTGATGTTGCCATACAAGGGAAAAGTGATCAGCATGTTATAAAACATAAGAATAAGGAATTAAGTTTAATTCCCGAGATTTGGGGCAAAAGTGTAAATGTGCAAAAGTTTAGGGGTAAAATTATAATTTTGCTAAAATTTGAATTAAAGACTAATTTGATAATGTGAGTATTAAATAAGCTAAATGTGTTATTTTAGATCAAGAAAGACGTGGAATCGACCCCAATCGAGGAAAAGAAAAGATTGTGGACTAAATTGCAAAATCATTATATTTTGGTACCAAGGTAAGTTCATGTGTGAATAATGTAGAATAATTGTTATTTATAAGTTATTGATGTTAATTATATGATATGCTGATTTTTATCATGAAATATATGCTTTGTAGGTAGTTTCGAATAAAATGCAAATTATGTGTATTATTTGTTAAATATAAAGTGCTACTGAGTATTGGTTTCGGTATTTTACGGAAGATGGCAAGGATATGTGTTCGATGAAAATCCCGTTTGAACCTTAGAAATAGATTAGGATACAAGTGACATGTCACTAGGATGGTTGAGCATCCGAACTCATTGAGTTGAGTCCGAGTTCACTTACGGAAGCGAATGTTCGAACTCGTTGAGTTGAGTCCGAGTTTGTGAGATGTAACTAGGCATCCGAACTCGTTGAGTTGAGTCCGAGTTCACTTATGGATGTGAACACCTGAGCTCCTTGAGTTGAGTCCTAGTTCACTTAGGGGCGGGTTACATGATTTCTTGATTACATATGTGGCACTTATGTCCAAATTATCCATCTATCCGAGTTATGTTCCGATGTGTTCAACGGGTAAAATTTCTAGTGAAATGGAAGAACACTTAAGATGCAAGTGATGTTTTGGTAAGTGTTGTGAAATGGACACTTTGGACAGGTATGTACTTAACCCTCGGGTTGAAAATAGATACAACAACGATAAGGGGGTAAGATGATGAATGATGTTTAGAAATGTGATATATGTTTTGGTGATACTATGCTAAGGTTGTTTGGTGTAATTGTATTGTTATGTTACTTGTTATTTGAATATGAACTTACTAAGCATTTATGCTTATTCCCTTCTTTTTATTCACTGTAATTTTGAACAAGCCAGCTCGGGAATCGGGACAGGTCGAAGGTTCGATCACACTATCCGAAGGACATTTTTTTGGTAAATGGCTTGTAAAACTTAAGTATGGCATGTATAGCAATATACCTATTTCGTGTAAATAATTTGTGTTATGGCAGTGATTTAGTTGAGAAAATGCTTGATAATGATAGGTCAGGGAAATGACTAATTTAGACCATGTCATGGAATGTTAATAGGTTATCTAGTCTATAAAAACTCATGAAAAGATGAAATTTGACATAAACAGAACATTGCAGCAACACTGACGTGAGTTTGAAAATTTAATAAAAATTAAGGAAATCGAATTTGGTGATGGATTAAATATTAAATTGAATCCCAATATGTCTATTTTCACATAAAACAAACAAAAAAGGTAAAGTAATTATATGTTAGAAGATATTTGAATTTTTGTGAAACAGGGCTAGAGTGATTTCTGGATCCCCTGATCCAACTTTAGGAATTCACAATAAATTGTAAAAAAAGAATTAGGTGTTGTATTTTATATTCTTGGAATCCTTATTGAGTCTAGTTTCAAGATAAACAAACGACACAAGCATATAAATTTTTCACAGAGAGATATAGTTCGTAGTAAACAGAGGTCAGTCCAGCCAAGTCCTGAAATAGGGGTAACTTTAACTAATAAACTGTACTAATTGGCCCAACCAAAAATTCTAGAAAAATGTTAGTAAATAGATATATGAGTCTAGACTTAGGAAAAATTTACAGATCTTGATTTCGAGTTTCGTAACTCGAGATATGATTTTTCTTGTAACTGTGATGCAGATAACTAGAAAGCTGTGAATGTAGAAACAAATGATTCGAAGTTCTTGATTTGATAAATTATGTTCGGTAACACCTAAAGCTAGAATTTGGTGACAGTGTCGGGCGTGGGGGCGTTACATTTAGTGGTATCAGAGCAGGTTTAGTCAGTTCTCGGACTACGTGTTGTATGTATGGATTTTGCTATACATGCCATATGTATAAACTATGATAGTGTGACGACTTCTGACCTTTTTAAATGATTTTTTTTATAGTAAATGGATCCCGATCCAGCTGTGGTAGATGTAGTAGAGAGTAATGCACCAGCTTCGGCTGAAGGGGCAGCGCCGACTGAAAATCCACCGCTACTGTTGGTCATGGAGGAGGTGAAAGGGATCGGAAAGCCTTTCTCCAAATGATGAGTGCATGGTATACTGAGTTCATTCGTACGAACCCAAATGTACGACCTCCCCCACCTCCCCCAATTCCTCAACCTATACCCCCGATGCCACAGGGTGTGGATATGATAAAATTTCATAGAACTCCAGTTGACATAATTCGTAAATAAGGGGCCGAAGAATTTAGGGCAAATATTGATGATGATTCCGAGAAAGCAGAGTTCTGGCTTGAAAATTCTATCCGGGTATTTGATGAATTATCTTGTACACCTGAAGAATGTTGAAATGTGTTGTATCTTTGTTGAGGGATTTAGCCTATAATTGGTGAAAGACTTTGATTTCGGTGGTACCGAAAGAGAGGGTAACCTGGGAATTCTTTCAAGAAGAGTTTTGGAAGAAATATATTAGTGAAAGATTTATTGATCAGAAACGTAAAGAGTTTCTTGAGCTGAAGCAAGGTAATACGACAGTCACAGAATATGAAAGAGAGTTTGTTCGATTGAGTAAGTATGCCAGAGAATATGTTCCTACAGAGGCCAAGATGTGCCGACGATTTGAAGACGGGCTCAACGAAGACATCAAGGTATTTGTTGGGATCCTTGAACTAAAAGAAATGGTGGTACTTGTCAATCGAGCTTGCAAGGCTGAAGAACTACTTAAGGAAAAGAAAAAGGTAGAATTTGAGACACAAAATTGGAAGAAAAGACCAATGAGTAATGCACCCTCACAGCAACCCAGAAAGTCAAGAAATATGAATCCTCGTCCCCAAGTTTCAGCTAGGCAATCATATGGGAATTTTAAGAAGCAAAATGTGGGTCCTAAGTCCCAGACTACTTCGACAGCCAGTGTAGGGAACTCGAGATTTGTTAAACCCAAGTGCTAGTGGTGCGGTAGAAATCATTTTGGTCCGTGCAGAGCAAATGAATGTTTTCGATGTGGTTCTCTGGATCATTTTATTAGAGACTTCCCAGAGAGAGCTGAGAAATAAAAATTTCAGTATACAAAAGCAAGTGGTGCGGATTCGAGGGGAAGGTATCCAAGAAAAGCTGGGAGTGAAGCAAGCAATAAGAATGTAGCCAGAGATGTAGCAGTTAGACCTGAAGGAAGGGCTCTGGCTAGAACTTATGCTATTAAAGCGCGTGAAGATGCTTCCTCACCCGATGTGATTATCGGTATATTTTCTCTTAATGATGTTAATGTTATTGCTTTGGTTGATCCCGGTTCTACTCATTCATATGTATGCATGAAACTGGTGTCTAGCATGAATATACCTATTGAGAACACAGAATTTATGATTAGAGTGTTGAATCTGTTAGGCAAATGTGTGATAGTTAATAAAGTATGCAAGAAACGTCCTTTAATGATTCGGGGTCATTACTTTCCGCCCGACTTGATGTTGTTGCCGTTTGATGAGTTTGATGTTATTTTGGGTATGGATTGGTTGACGTTGCATGATGCTATAATAAATTGAAAAGCAAAGGTTATAGAATTAAAGTGTGAAAATGGTGAAACTCTGCGGGTTGAATCAGATAAATCAGAGGCATTGTCTAGTGTGATTTCTTCAATGTCGGCTCAAAGATATTTGAGAAAGGGTTATGAAGCTTATTTGGCGTATGTAATTAATACAAAAGAAGTTGAAAAGAAAGTTGAATTAGTGCCGGTTGTGTGTGAATTTGCGAATGTATTTCCAGAAGAATTGTCGGGTTTGCCTCTAGTCAGAGAAGTAGAATTTGGTATTGGTTTGATACCGAGAACAACTCTGATCTCGATTTCTCCATATAGAATGGCACCAACAGAGTTAAAAGAGTTAAAGTCGCAGTTGCAAGAGTTGACTGATAAAGGCTTTGTGAGACCGAGTTTTTCACCTTGGGGTGCTCCCATGTTATTTGTGAAAAAGAAGGATGGTTCTATGAGGTTGTGTGTTGATTATCAGCAGTTAAACAAGGTGACAATCAAAACAAGTATCCGTTGCCAAGAATTGATGATTTGTTTGATCAGCTAAAAGGAGTGACATGGTTTTCAAAGATTGACTTGAGATCTGGGTATTATCAGCTGCGAGTAAAAGAGTCAAATGTGCCTAAGACTACTTTTAGAACAAGGTACGGTCATTATGAATTTTTAGTTATGCCATTCGGGTTGACAAATGCTCCTGCTGTGTTTATGGATTAATGAATCGCATATTTCGGCCATACTTGGACAAATTTGTTGTGGTGTTTTTAGATGATATTTAATTTATTCAAAAGATGAGACAGAGCATGTTGAGCATTTGAGGATAGTTTTGTAAACTTTGAGAAGTAAGCAATTGTATGCTAAATTTAGTAAAAGTGAATTTTGGCTTCGGGAAGTTGGATTTTTGGGTCATTGTTTCAGGTGATGGTATACGGGTTAATCCTAGTAAAATTTCAGCCATTGTTGATTGGAAACCACCGAAAAATGTAACCGAAGTTAGAAGTTTCTTGGGGCTAGCTGGGTATTATTGGCGGTTTGTAAATGAATTTTCTATAATTGCTGCTCCTATGACTAGACTACTCCAAAAGAATGTTAAATTTGAATGGACGGAAGAATGTCAACAGAGTTTTGAAGAATTTAAAAAGTTATTAACAGAGGCACCAGTGTTAGTACAGCCCGAATCAGGTAAAGAATTTGTGGTGTATAGTGATGCTTCTCTAAATGGTTTGGGGTGTGTACTTATGCAAGAAGGAAAAGTGGTGGCTTATGCTTCGAGGCAGTTAAAACCTCATGAGAGGAATTATCGTGCTCACGATTTGGAATTGGCTGCGGTGGTGTTTGCTTTGAAGATTTGGCGACATTATTTGTATTGTGAAAAGTGCCGAGTATATACCGACCATAAAAGTCTTAAGTACTTGATGTCACAAAAAGACTTGAATTTGAGACAACGAAGATGGTTGGAGTTATTGAAAGATTACGAGCTTGTTACTGATTACCATCCGGGAAAAGTGAATATGGTTGCCGATGCTTTAAGCAGAAAATTGCTATTTGCTTTGAGAACTATGAATACTTGGTTAAAGATATCAAATGATGGTTCGATTCTAGCAGAGTTAAGAGCAAGACTGATGTTTTTACAAGAGATTTCTGAAGCTCAGAAAAATGATCAAGATTTGCAAGCCAAGAGAAAGCAGTGTGAAGCTGATACGGGATCAGATTTGTGTACCGATTCTGATGGTTGCTTGATGTTTAAAAATTAGATTTGTGTACCGAAAAATGATGAGTTGATTCAAAATATTTTGCATGAAGCACATAATGGTTGTTTGGCGGTTCATCCGGGCAGTACGAAAATGTATAATGACTTGAAGAAAATGTACTGGTGGAGTGGAATGAAAAGAGATATTTCTGAGTTTGTATCAAAGTGCTTAGTTTGTCAACAAGTGAAAGCTGAACACAAGGTACCTTTGGGATTACTCCAGACTACCATGGTTCCTGAATGGAAATGGGATTGGATTACTATGGATTTTATATCAGGGTTGGCGTTAACTTCGGGGAAGAAAAATGCCATCTGGGTAATAGTTGACAGACTGACTAAATCGGCTCATTTTATTTCGGTACGTACAGATTATTCTCTTAATAAGTTGGCTGAATTGTATATCCGTGAGATTGTTAGACTTCATGGAATACCTTTGTCAATCATTTCGGATAGAGATCCGAGATTTACTTCACGGTTTTGGCAAAAGTTGCAAGAGGCATTAGGTACAAAGTAAAATTTTAGCACTGCCTTTCATCCACAAACTGATGGACAATTAGAGAGAGTTATTCAGATTCTTGAAGACATGCTCAGATGTTGCGTATTGGAATTTCAAGGTAGTTGGGAAAGGTACTTACCGTTGGTAGAATTTGCTTATAATAATAATTATCAGATGAGTTTGAAATGGCACCTTATGAAGCATTGTATGGTTGTAAATGTCGGACGCCATTGTATTAGACTGAACTCAAGGAAAATCAGATTTACCGAAGAAAAAGTGAAGATAATTCGAGATTGTTTGAAAGCTGCTTCAGATAGACAGAAATCTTATGCAGATTTAAAACTAAAAGACATTGAATTTCAAGTTGGTGATAAAGTATTTTTAAAAGTGTCTCTGTGGAAGAAAGTTCTCAGATTTGGACGGAAGGGCAAATTAAGTCCGCGTTTTATCGGTCCGTATGAAATAATTGAAAGAGTTGGACCGGTAGCCTATCGGTTAGCATTGCCATCTCAATTGAAGAAGATTCATAATGTATTCCATGTGTCTATGTTACGTCGGTATCATTCGGATCCTTCATGTAACAGCCCTAATTCGACCCTAGTCGGAATGTGGTTTTGGGACCACAAAACCGAGTCATAAAATTTAGTTAAAATTTTATTTGCATATCTTATATGTGTGATAGTACTTGTACAAAAATTTGATGTTTTAATTTTATATTAGGAATGTGAATTTTGCTTGAAAGGATCTAGTTGAAAGACTTGGAAAATTATGATAGGTAAATAAGTAAGGACCAAATAGTATTAAAGTGGGAAAGTGTTGTCCTTGCATGTCAAATTAGCCAAACTAAAGCATAGTGGCCGGCCATGCTATGGGTGGAAACATGTCTCCAACATGTTATGCTAGTGATGTATGTTAAGAAAAATAAAATAATGAGCATGGTGATTAAATAATGAAAGGAAGGGTGATGAAAAAAAAATAATATGGTCTCATCCATACCCCCTTGTTGCCGTGAATTGAAGAAAGAAAACAAAAAAAAAGTGTTCATTCTTGAACATCTTTGGCCGAATAGAGGAAAGAAAGGAAGGGGAAAAGCTTGAGAAAATCGACTATGGTGGTTTGCTAGACTAAGGTATGTTTGATGTTGTCCTTGAGATGCATGCATGTTTTAGTAATTGACTTGAGTTCTAAATAGCCCATGTTCAAATCTTGAATCTTGTTGGTAACATGAGCAATCGGTCATGAGAAAGTGTTCAAGAAATGGTTGTTGTTCATGTTATTTGGATGAGAAATGGTGAGTTTTGTTGTTTCATGTTAAAGTTAGGTGAATGATGATAGAGGAGTGTTTGAACTATAAAAAGAATCGGCTACCTTGTTATGAGCTAGGGCCGAATGTGAGTTTGGTTGTGTTTGAATATTACATGCTTGGTAGAATGGTGGATGAAGGTGCCGAATGTATGTTGGATTGATAGAGTCTCCAAATTGATTTTATGTGTGTATGCATGACCGAATATACGTGGTCACATGAGTAAGGAAATGAGTTATTTGATATGTGGTAAAAGTTAAGTACTAAATCGAAGGTTGCTAAAATTGCCATTTCTTTAGCCGAATATGTGTTTGATCAATGAAGGAATTGTTGAAGAATATAGGTGAACTTGGTGAGAGTATTCGGCTTAGTGTATAAATGATATAAAGATTTTAGGAAATTGTTTTGGTTAGGTGTATGTATGATTAAGTATATTCGGCAATATACTTAAAGTGGGTACATGATATTACATTATAATTATTGAGCTTAAGTATATGGATATGTGTATATGTGGTCATATAATGACATTTTGGTTTGAAAATTTAATGATATGTGATTGCCGAATGTGATAAATAAATTCATGTTATTGGGTTAAACATTGAATACTCTTATTTGTATTATTTAAGCTCAAGAACCTAAAGGAGAGGCGTCCAACAAGGGGAAATCGAAGGTCATCGAGTAGCCGACTCGGAATTATTTTACCCAACATAAAGTAAGTCATTAAGCATATAGTTGGTATTAATTCAAATGGTCATAACGTTTATGTAATGATGCTGAATGGAATGAATAAATATATATATGCATGTACGTATGTGGTGATGAAAGTGTTGAATGAAAAGAAAAGAGGTGAGATGTATTGAGTTGTTGATCTTGGCACTAAATGTGCGGGTATAAACATTTATGACCATGAGATTGGCGCTAAGTGTGCGGGTTTAAATTGTGCAGTACTAAGTGTGCGAATTGAATATGTAGCACTAAGTGTGCGAGTTTGACTATGTAGCACTAAGTGTGCGAGTTGACTATGTAGCACTAAGTGTGCGAGTATGATTATGTAGCACTAAGTGTGCGAGTTGATTATATAGCACTGAGTGTGCGGACTTAATATGTTCTTGAATCATTATGGACACTAAGTGTGCGACACTATTGAGTCGATCACGGACAGCGGATCGGGTAAGTATCTTGAGCTCATGGCTAATAGGTGCTATGTCTATATTTGGAGTTGAGCTTGGTAAGTTTGAACCCATGTGACGAATATACTTGAAGTCACGTACATAAGATTTATCGTGGAATGGGTGAAAGGCCGTTTAGTTGTATGATTGTAACGAAAATAAAATGATTTATGAAAATGCCTCGAATATCCTATTGATGAGTATATGGAATGTGAATGCATGATTTGGTATGAGATTGAACCGATAGGTCGGAGGAACTATGGTATGGTTCGGTATGGATGGAGTAACTAGCCTCGTTCCATTTTGTTTCCTCTTGTGATAATGTTATTAATGGATGGTAGTGTATTGCTTATGACTTACTGAGTTATAAACTCACTCGGTGTTTCCTTGTCACCCATACTAGGTTTCTTGGACTCGTCTCTTTTTGCGTGGTCGGGCCGTCATCGAAGTCATCACACCGGATAGCAAGTTTTGGTACTTTCTTCTTAGTTGGCTTAGGAGAACATTTTGGCATGTATAGGCTATTATGTTGTGTTTGAACTTTGGTATGTAACCTTTTAGCCATGCGAAAATGGCATAAATGTTCGGTTGGGTTTGGATTCATACGTTAGGTCGCAAATCTTGATAATTCGACCTTTTTATGCCATACGTCATGGTTGATTATTTTGGTGTTAAAATTCATGATATGGCAATAGTGTAGTAGGGGGAAGTTTGACAATGATTAGCCTTTGGCATGGTTAGTCATGATCATAATTTGTGATATGCATGATGAATTATTAGTTAGATCAAGGAGTAAACACGAAGTGGGCATAGTTGCTTTCGTAACAGATGCTGGCAGCAGCAGTGACATGAGATTGAAAAATCACTAAAAATAGTAGGAGTGGAATTAATTGATGAATAAATTATGTAATCGAAGTTCGATGAGTCTATTTTCATATAGAAGTAACGAAAGGATCATATGGGCAGTATGTTAAGAGATAATCAGGTTCTCGTGGGACAGGGCCAGAACGGTTTCTGGATTCCCTGCTCCGACTTTGGAAATTCATTATAAATTAACCAGAGATAATTAGGAGTCATACCATATATGTATAGATTCCTCTCTGAGTCTAGTTTCTATAGAAACAAACGGCATCAGTATGGAAGTTCTGTACAGGGAGATATCCAGGTCGTAATGCGCAAAGGTCAGTGTAGTCGACCCCAGTAACATGGGAGACTTTGACTAATAAACTGTACTAATTGGCCCGACCAAAAATTCTAGAAAAAAATATGTAGATGGGAATATGAGTTTATTTTCAGGGAAAATTTACGGAACTGGATTTTGAGTTCCAGAGCTCAAGATATGATTTTTAAAGCGACTAGTACGCAGATTGACAGCTTGTCTGGAAAAATTTTAATAAGTGGTTTGAAGTCTGTTAACACCTCGTGTTCAACTCCGGCGATGGCCTCGGGTTCGGGGTGTTACACTTCACATGTGGTTTCACCTATAGAAATTGAACTACAACCAGACGTGACCTATGAAGAAGAACCGATTAAGATTTTAGCTCGAGAGGTCAAACAGCTAAGGAACAAAAGTATTGCACTTGTGAAAGTGTTGTGACAAAAGCATGGAATAGAAGAAGCTACATGGGAACCTGAAGAAACTATGAAGAATCAATACCCACATTTGTTTACCGGTAAGATTTTCGAGGACAAAAATCTTTAAAGGAGGGGAGAGTTGTAATATCCCGAATTAAGGCCTAATCGAAATAGTGGTTTTGTGACCACAAATCCGAGATAGAAATAATTATTTTATAATTATTTTTAGGTTTATGATATGATTGCATAATTGTGTGAAAATTTCATGAAGAAATTTTTGGCATAACGAGTTTCATTTAAAGTTAGGGACTAAATCGAATAAGTTGTAAACTTGCATTCTAGAAGTTTTTAGTATGAAATTGCTTTGAAATATTAATTAGGAGGTCTTAAATGGTACTTTGACCAATTTTAAGTTCATGGACAAAATTAGGACATGGAAGGAATTTTTTTGAAAGTTTAATAAGGAGGGGCATTTTGGTCATTTGGATATTAAATGAAATAAAAAGGGGAAAATAACACAAAATTGGTTATCATCTTCCTTAGTTGCTGCCGAATGCTCCCTCTCTCCATAGCTAGGGTTTCTTCAACTTTCAAGCTTCATAGTAAGTGATTCCAAGCCCCGTTTTAATGATTTTTACATTTTTGAAATCTCGGTAACTCAGTATAGCTTATGATAGTAATATTTTGAGTTAGAGTTCATATTTGGAAAAATACCCATAGGTGAAATTTTTGAATTTTCATGTTTTATGATAGAATATGAGGTTTTAAATTATGTTAGACAACTTGTGCTACTCGGTTTTGAGTGAAAACGAGTAAAAGAGCTTAATCGGTAAAAATAACTAATAGTCATAAGTGCATGTTAGAGTGAGAATTTGATGTTTCCATAGAAGGGAAAAGTGATCAGCATGTTATAAAACATAATAATAAGGAATTAAGTTTAATTCCCGAGATTTGGGGCAAAAGTGTAAATGTGCAAAAGTTTATGGGTAAAATTGTAATTTTGCTAAAATTTGAATTAAAGACTAATTTGATAATGTGAGTATTAAATAAGCTAATGTGACCCCAATGGAGGAAAAGAAAAGTTTGTGGACTAAATTGCAAAATCATTATATTTTGGTACCAAGGTAAGTTCATGTGTGAATGATGTAGCATAATTGTTATTTATAAGTTATTGATGTTAATTATATGATATGCCGATTTTTATCATGAAATATATGCTTTGTGGGTATTTTCGAATAAAATGCAAATTATGTGTATTATTTGTTAAATATAAAGTGCTACCGAGTATTGGTTTCGGTATTTTACGGAAGATGGCAAGGATATGTGTTCAATGAAAATCCCGTTTGAACCTTAGGAATAGATTAGGATACAAGTGACATGTCACTAGGATGGTTGAGCATCCGAACTCGTTGAGTTGAGTCCGAGTTCACTTATGGATGCGAATGTTCGAACTCGTTGAGTTGAGTCCGAGTTCGTGAGATGTAACTAGGCATCCGAACTCGCTGAGTTGAGCCCGAGTTCACTTATGGATCTGAACGCCTGAGCTCGTTGAGTTGAGTCCGAGTTCACTTAGGGGCGGGTTACATGATTTCTTGATTACATATGTGGCACTTATGTGCAAATTATCCATGTATCCGAGTTATATTTTGACGTGTTCAACGGGTAAAATTTCTAGTGAAATGGAAGAACACTTAAGATGCAAGTGACGTTTTGGTAAGTGTTGTGAAATGGACACTTTGGACAGGTACGTACTTAACCCTCGGGTTGAAAATAGATACAACAACGATAAGGTGGTAAGATGATGAATGATGTTTAGAAATGTGATATATGTTTTGGTGATACTATGCTAAGGTTGTTTGGTATAATTGTATTGTTATGTTACTTGTGTTATGGCGTTGATTTAGTTGAGAAAATGCTTGATAATGATAGGTCATGGAAATGACTAATTTAGTCCATGTCATGGAAAGTTAATAGGTTATCTAGTCCATAAAAACTCATGAAAAGATGAAATTTGCCATAAACAGAACATTGTAGCAACACCGATGTGAGTTTGAAAATTTACTAAATATCATAGAAATCGAATTTGGTGATGGATTAAATATGAAATTAAATCCCAATATGTCTATTTTTACATAAAACAAACGAAACATGTAAAGGAATTATATGTTAGAAGATATTTTAATTTTTGTGAAACAGGGCCAGAGTGATTTCTGTATCCCCTGTTCCAAATTTAGGAATTCACCATAAATTGTAAAAAAATAATTAGGTGTTGTATTTTATATTATTAGAATCCTTATTGAGTCTAGTTTCAGGATAAACAAATGGAAAAGTCATATAAATTTTCAACAGAGAGATATATGGTTCATCGTAAATAGATGTTAGTCCAGCCAAGTCCTGAAACAGGGGTAACTTTAACTAATAAACTGTACTAATTGGCCCAACCAAAAATTCTAGAAAACTGTTAGTAAATAGATATATGAGTCTAGACTTAGGGAAAATTTACAGATCTTGATTTCGAGTTTCGTAACTTGAGATATGATTTTGCTTGTAACTGTGACGCAGGTAACTAGAAAGCTGTGAATGTAGAAACAAATGATTCGAAGTTCTTAATTTGATAAATTATATTCGGTAACACCTCAAGCTCGACTTCGGTGACGGTCTCGGGCGTGGGGGCGTTACATTTAGTAGCATTCTAAAGCCTATATAAACATCCCAGGAGGTACTTGAAACTGACACACGAAGTAGGAGGCAAGGAATTACTCGAAGAAAGCCGATTGATCCATCTCAGAAGCCAGATTCACCTTCAAGACTGACGATCTCCCTTCAAGAGTTCTTGGGTTTTCTTTATGTTTTGTTATCATATTCTTTTGATATGTGGGTTTTCTTTATGTTTTGTTATCATAATCTTTTGAGATGTTTTCTTTCATAAATATGAACTAAACCCACTAAATACCTAAGGGGGATGAAACCTAAGACGGATCTTGTTATTATTATATGAATTATATGATAAATATTTGACTTGTTCTTAATTATGAGTTCTTAATTCTTGCTTTAATATTCTAGGATATTGATTCAAGTATTGATGTGCTTATTCAGAGGAGCAAAAGTCCTTGTCTAAGAGTAGATCTAACATAATTAAGTGGAGTTGATTGCATGCCTAGAGATAGGGTGACATAGTTTTTCCGGATTAGGGTGAAACCTAATAAGGGAATCCATAGATCGAGTTAATACAAACTAGGGGTTTTAATTAGAAAGAGATTTCAATTAATTAACCTAGGGTTAGATGTTGTTGGTCTCGAGAGAGATAATAATATAACTTAGGGATTTCTACGGATCAAGTCAAGTGAATAAATCGTCTGATTCAGAGTCAATAACAAGTGAAGTCTAGGTGGATTTTTCCCTTAGGTATTGTCCAAATCATTCTCTTTTCCCAAAATTTATTTCCCCAATTTACTTTCTGTGCATTATTAGTTTAGAAATTAGTTTAGATAAAACAAACCCTTTATTTTTAGGCTAGGTAATAAAAAGAAAGTTTAATACTAGTACTTTTAGTTCCTTTGGGTTCGACATCCTGGTCTTGCCATAAGCTATACTACTGTTCGATAAGGAGTTCTTGCCTTTGTCGTGATAATAGTTAGTTTTCAAGAATGGACATTCATAAATTATAGAATTTATTGCACATATCACATCGCACGATCAAGTTTTTGGCACCCTTGCCGGGGAACTAAGATATTAGGAACACTCGATTTTTATTACGTTAGCCATTTTACTTTTATTGCAATTTAAATTTTTATTTTTTTTCTAATCTTTTGTTTATTCACTTCTGCCAGGTTTTTATAGTGTCTGACTAGAAGAAACCCGTCGGGACCATTACTTTTTGATAGTGAGATCGATCGCACAGCTCGCAGAAACTGAAAAGAAATAAGGCGAAGCTTAAGATACATAGAGGAAGGCAAGAGGACCATATTCACACCACATCCAAGGAGATGGTTGAAAATCAGGAAAACCCGCTACCTCCTACGATAGATGCTGATCCAGTAAATCAGAATCCTGCTCCACGCACTATGTATGATTTTGCTAAACCTACTTTAATAGGAACTGAGTCAAGTATAGTTAGGCCCGCTGTTGCTGCAAATAATTTTGAACTGAAAGCTAACACAATTCAAATGATCCAATAGTTTGTTCAGTTTGATAGTTTGTAGGACGAGGACCCAAATGCTCATTTGGCGAATTTCTTAGAGTTTTGCGACACTTTTAAGATCAATGGCATTTCTGATGATGTCATTCACCTTTGGTTGTTTCCTTTTTTGTTGAGAAACAAAGTTAAACAGTGGTTGAAATCGTTACCACGAGGGTCAATCACTAGTTGGGAACAAATGACTGAAAAATTTTTACGTAAATATTTTTCGCCAGCTAAAACGGCTAAGTTGAGGAATGATATCTCTTCTTTTGTATAGATGGATCTAGAAACACTCTATGATGTATAGGAGAGATATAAGGATCTATTGAGAAGGTGCCCTCACCATGTGTTACCACTATGGTTGCAGGTTCACACATTTTTCAACGGCGTGAATCCCTCAACAAGGCAACTTATCAACGCAATTGCTGGTGGGACTATCAATAACAAAACACCTTAAGTGGCTTACAAATTTATTGAAGAGATGTCACTGAATAACTATCAGTGGCAAGTCATGAGAACAAAGCCGATAAAAGCAGTCGGTGTTTTCTACAATGACGCGGTTACTATGCTATCTAACCAGGTAGAAATTTTAAATAAAAAGATTGACGGTTTATATGGTTCTTCTTAGGTGCATCCAGTGATAAGGTGTTATTCAAATGGAGGAGGAGCGCACACAAAATATCAATCTTTCAATCCTAGCACCGATAAGGAACAAGTTCAATACATGGGTAATAATAATTCTAGATCTCAAAATAACCCATATAGTAACACATATAATGCAGGTTGGAGGAACCATCACAACTTCTCATGGGGTGGTCAAGGGAATCAAAGGCCACAACACCCTCCGGGTTTTCAACAATCACCTTACCAACAGGAAAAGAAGCCGAGCCTTGAGAAGATGCTAATAAAGTTTATCTCAGTGCCAGAAACTCACTTTCAAAACACCGAAATAGCACTTAAGAATCAACAAGCATTGATCTAAGGGCTCGAAACTCAGATAAGACAGCTCACCAAACTAATTTCTTAACGACCACAAGGTAGTTTGCCAAGTAATATAGAATCTAACCCAAGGGAACAACTCAACGCGATTACCACTCAAGGCGAGGAAGGGTTAGTTGAACTTGAACCTGAACCAAGGCAAGGAATGGTGGTAAGCAAAGGTAAAGGTGGCGTAGTCCACAGTGAGCAAAAATCGATAAGTAAAGAGTACAAACCACAGGCGCCATACCCCAATGCGACAAGGAAAGACCGCACGGATGAACAATTCGGTAAATTCCTTAAACTATTAAAGAAATTGCATATTAACTTACCGTTTATCGAAGCTCATTCGTAGATGCCAAACGCAGTTAAATTTTTAAAGGAGCTTTTAGCAAATAAGTGGAAGTTAGATGAGGCGTCATATGTGGAGATGAATGCAGTTTGCTCAGCCGTTCTGTAGAATAAGCTGGCCAACAAATTGAAAGATCCCGGGAATTTTACGGTTCCTTTTTTAATTGGTAGCTTAGATGGTAGTAATGCTTTGGTTGATTTAGAGGCTAGTATTAATGTCATGCCCTATAAAATGTTTAAACAACTAGGTCTTGGGAAACCTAAACAAACTAGGATGAGCATTCAATTAGCAGATAAAACCATTAGATTTCCTAGGGGTATCATTGAAGATGTACTCATTAAAATTGACAAATTTATATTCCCAATTGATTTTGTTGTTCTAGACATAGAAGAGGATAGTGACGTGCCTTTAATTTTAGGAAGGCCCTTTTTAGCAACTTCTAGAACTATAATTGATGTTGGTACAGGTGAACTCACACTTCGTGTGGGTGATGAAACAATCACTCATCAAGCTTGAAATTCTACTAGTACTGTAACACCTTAAACCCAGCCCAGACTCTATGGCTGAATCTGGCGCATCACATTGATGTGTTTTAGTGAAAACCATGTTTTCATTGAAAATCTTTCTTAAAATGAGAAACCTTAATTAACTTATAAAAACTCTCTTTCAATCGTGAAAGCTTGTTTAAAACATATGATTTATGAAAGCCTGTCATTTTAAAATTTAGTTGCTAAAACGTAGAAAAACAATCTATGATTTAGGAAACCCATGTTCACATTCTCATAATTACAGCGTATAAAGATAACAATCCAAAAAATAATAAAAGGGAAGGCCTTCTTACATTCCAGTCTGAAATTATTGAATAAGCTAGAAACTATATGCTTTCTTTAAAAAAGAACAAGTCCAAGTCATCTTGCTAGCTGGCCACCTCAGAGTCCCTCCAAACATCTAACCTTCTACTAAGCATCACCTGAGAAAAATAAAAGAGGGGGTAAGTTTACGAAAACTTAGTGTGTACAACCCTTAACGAGTAATAAGCGTTCATCAATCACCATAAAATCATACATGCAATGCAGTGCAGTGCAACCCACCCCAATAATCCAACCTTTACACATCATCTCTGTCCCCCGATACACATCATGTGGGGATATAAATATCAACCCACCCATTCGATACACATGAATGGTAGCCCGGTTGCGAAACTACCTTCATTGCAGCAAGCTGCCAATCACATATTAGGCTTAAAATCCGTCGGTGTACCTACAGTTGTCAAGCAACCATACGATCCTCATATACTTCCTCCGTTCCATAATTCCCAACCCATATGCAACCTAAATAGAATATCGTATGTATGCAGTAGATATACATGAACATTCATAAGTCTTACATGCCACACTAAGGGTATTTTAGTCATTTTTGCCCTTAGGGGCATTTCGATAATTTCTCTTGTTATGGGTTTGTTACTTACTTTAGACCGTTAACAAGTCCCTGTTGGCTAAAGTGAATAGATACTATGCACCAAGTAGATTCCAGAGAAGAGGAGGTGAGTCATTAAGACCGCTTAAGTACCAAGCTCTCCCTAGATGTAACATCCCGAAATAGGGCCTAGTCGGAATAGTGGTTTTGGGACCACAAATCTGACATCAAAATATTTATTATATGGTTATTATGAGGCCTAGAATATGAGTATATGCATGTGTTAAAATTTCACGAAGAAATTCTAAGTATAAGATGTCCAATTGGAATTAAGGACTAAATTGAATAAATTGCAAAACTTGGATACTAGAAGCAATTTGTATGAAATTGCTTTAGATTATGAATTAGAAGGTCTTGGAGATCAATTTTCCCAAATTCTAAATTTTTGGACAAAAATGGGCTTGCATGAATAAAATTTTGAAGAAAGGGCATGAGGGCATTTTGGTCATTAGGCATTTTAATGAAATAAAAAGAGAAAAATAAAGCAAAAATATGCTCATCTTCTTCCGATAGCTTCCGAAATTTGGAGGACACCATAGCTAGGGTTTCTTCAATTTTCAAGCTCAATAGTAATTGCTCCCAAGCCTCATTTTTCATGTTCTTTGTATTTTTGAAATCCCTGTAACTGGCTCTCTCCATTTCTACCCATATTTCATGCTAGGATTCATGTTTGAAAATTTACCCATGCATGAGTTGCTTGTATTTTGATGGATTATGGAGGGATATGAAAGATGAATGTGTATTAAAGATCTTTTCCTAGTTGATTTTCATGAGAAATCCTTATAGGGACCATTTTGCAAAAAATGTAAATGTGTGGTAGAAATGAGAAAATAACGGATAATGTGGGCTACCAGAAGAGAGGAAAATGTTTGTTTAGGCTTGGGTAAGATAGAAATTGCATGTGTTTCATTATATGAGCGTAGGGACTAAATCGTAAAGATGTGAAAGGTTAGGGGCAAAATGGTCATTTGGACCGGGGTAGGTATTAAACTTGAAATGTACAATGTGGGGTATTAATGAGTTAATTTTGCTGTTATAGACCCCGAGGAGCAAATTCCGGAGGTCAATCGTGGTAAACGCAAGGTCTCGGAATAACCGAAACACAATCCCGAAAAGAATACCAAGTAAGTTTGGATAACTTAAAGTAAACCCCTAATATACATAATTGTATGATTTATGAATGCATGATATTTTCATTTATCGATGGTATCAAAATACATGAAATATTCATTTGGTAATGACTGGTCGATAACTGTCTCGATTGAGGTTGAAAAGGGAATTCAATGGATAAACCATGTTTTACATGTGAGTTGAGATCCTGTATGTGTTGCAGTAAGGATTTAGCCCGGACGGGTAATCTGTGATCTCAAATATGGAAAGGAATCTAGCCCGGACGGGTGTTCCTTGAATGATCGAGCCTCCCGAAGAATATATGTGCACTAGATTTAGCCCGGATGGGTAATCTGGATTGGGCCTGAATTTAGCCTGGACTGGTAATTCAGATTCGAGCTCACTAAGGGTGTTTGTCATTATAAGGGATTTAGCTGGACTGGTATCCTGACATCACCTTACGAGTTCATATAATGGGGGATCTAGCCTGGACTGGTAATCCCGCCATATGATGTGAGGTACGCGGGAGTGCATATATGCAAAATGATCATTCGTAAGAATTGATGAATAATGGGTATTCCATCGAGATTTCCTAGAAACTCAATGAGATTTACATGGGATATATATATATCTGTGTGAATGAAATGTTGAATGATAAGCTCATCTAGTTAAATTACATGATACATGATTACGTGACTAACTCAATGATTGAGTACATGTGATAGGAAATCATTTCATAATGGATGATTTCATGAATTAAGTATGGATGTATGCTAATTACTCGGTATGTTTACTTTCCGGTTATTCGAGCTTACTAAGCATGAAAATGCTTACCCCCTCTCTTTTTCCAGTTTTACAGAGCTCGAGGACTCATAAAGATTGGAAGACGGTTGGAGAAGCAAAACACTATCAACTAGTCAAGCTTTGGTAAAAGGACACTTCTATTTTGTTAATGGCATGTATAGGGCTCTGAGTATTTTGTCATATGTGTCATTTGAATTGCCGAATGAAGGCATGTAAAGATACATTCATCTTTTTGTATAAGGACATGGAAATTGGCATATTTAAAGGTAGGCTATGATCTGCCTTTATATGCTTGTTTATGCTCTATTATGATGGATTGCTGCAAGTAGCAATGAGTTCAAAAACGAGCCAAATTTTGAATGTGCTACAATCCCATAAGAACCCATAAATACTAGATGGGAAATAACCTTTTTGTATGAAACCAATGATATGAGGTTTCCATACAACTATTTTCATTAAGATTATTTACAAGCGTAAAATATGTTTCCTCTCAAACTTGATAACCACTGGGCACAAGTAGTAAAAAGGGGTGACTAAAGGCTTGGAAAATAGCCTAATAAAGTCTACATGATTGGACACATGGGCGTGTGTCTAGGCTGTGTGTGACACACGGTTCCCTCCCATGGGCATGTGCTATGGCCGTGTGTCCCCTGCACTTAAAATTTTAGCTCAAAGTTTTGCATAGGTAGGCCACACGGGCATGCGGCATGGCCGTGTTAAAATGACAGTGTCGTCCACGGGCAGGCAGCACGGGCGTGTTCCATGGCCATGGTGATAAGTCAGTGTTGCCCACGGTTACACGGGCGTGTCCCAAGATACACGGGCGTGTGAGTCTGCACGGCCTAACTACACGGGCGTGTGTCCCATTATGTTAAAGAAAAAATTTTTGAGGAGCCTAATGTAATTCGAACGTGCCCGTATTTGTCCTGTATTGCTTTCCGATATGTTATAGGTCTCGATGGCCTATACAAGGGACGAGATATTTATGACTGAAAGGTTTTAAATTCAAATGAAATTTTGTGATCCAAGTTAGTATACTGAAAGTGTAAAGTTCTGGTAATGCCTCCAGCCCTGTCTCGGTGTTGGATTCGGGCTAGGGGTGTTACACTAGATCCAATTGTAATAGCCCAAAATTGGGTCTAGTTGGAACAGAGGTTTCGGGACTACAAAATCCGAGATATAAATAATTATTTTATGACTATTTTGAGGTCTATGATATGATTGCATGGTTGTGTGAAAATTTCGTGAAGAAATTCTATGCATAAAGTGCTCAATTTGAAGTTAGGGACTAAATTGAATAAGTTGCAAAACTTGCATTCTAGAAGTTTCTAGTATGAAATTGCTTTGAAACATTAATTAGGAGGTCTTAAATAGAATTTGACCAATTTCTAAGTGATGGAAAAAAATTGGACATGGATGGAATTTTTGAAAGTTTAGAAAGGAAGGGCATTTTGGTCATTTGGTAATTAAAAGAAATAAAAAGGGAAAATAAAGCCAAAATTGACTCAACTTTTTCATGGAGGCCGAAATTAGCATGGGGGAAGCCATGGCTAGGGTTTTCAAGCTTTCCAAGCTCAATGGTAAGTCCATTCTAACCCCATTTTTCAAGTTCTTTACTTTTTTGGAATCCCGGTAATTTGATTAAGCTTATTATAGCAATAATTTAAGCTAGGGTTCATATTTGGAAAAATACCCATAGGTGAAATGTGTTTATTTTGCTGTTTTATGATAGGATATGAGGTTTTAAATTATGTTAGATAGCTTGTGCTACTCGGTTTTGAGTGAAAACGAGTAAAAGGGCTTAATCGGTAAAAATACCTAATAGTCATAAGTATATGTTAGAGTGAGAATTTGATGTTTCCATAGAAGGGAAACGTGATCAGCATGTCATAAAACATAAGAATAAGGGATGAAGTTTAATTCCTGAACCTAGGGGTAAAAGTGTAAATATGCAAAAGTTTATGGGCAAAATTTTAATTTTGTAAAAGTTTGAGTTAAGGATTGTTTTGAATATTACATTAATTAAATAAATAAAATATGATGTTTTAGATCCCGAAAAACGAGATTTGAACCTAGAATGAGAGAAAAATCGAAAATTTGGAAAGCTGGTAAAATGGTCGTTTTTGTATCGAGGTAAGTTCATATGTATAATAAGCATTAATTTATGCATGTTTCAATGTAAAATTGATATATTTATTATGATTTCCGAGGTGTTGAAAGTATATAAGTTGGTATGATAATAATACAACAATAATGCTGTAATTTATATTTGAAAGTTAAATTCAGTGAATTAATTGAATTATGTTAAATTAAATGATTATGGTGTCAAGTTTATGAATTGATTTAAAAATATGTCTATGGTACATGAAGTGCATTGAATTATCATACATAAATGTGATTTCTATGATTATGGATATTATGGGAAATTGTAAGTTCATATGATTTTTAATAAGGCAATGTGTAATTTAATGTTATTGCTTGGATATTAAATGAGATGTACTTTTATATGTAAGTAATACATCAATATTACTTGTATTACGATATTTTATAATAATATTGGAAATATGTTTGTGGATAATTACTTGATTGGTGAAATTGTTAGAAAAGAGAGAGAAATCCTGGTTGAACCTTGGGAAAGATGAGACGATACAGATAGTATGTAGCTAGGTCACATGTATGGTGCTGAGTGCACATCATGTGTATAAGAGAGCTACAAGACATTATGATGTAGCGAGGTCGCATGGGTGATATTATGTGTACACCATCTAGACAAGAGAGCTACGGGATATATGTAGCTAGGTCGCATGCGTGGTTCCAGGTGAAGGACACCATGTAGACAAGAGAGCTACGAGATAAATTGGCTAGGTCACATTGTGACAGCCCAAAATTGACCCTAGTCGGGAAGTGGTTTCGGGACCGTTAAACCGAGTCACCGAAATGTTTGAATGTGATATTTATTGTCTAGAATATGTAATTATGAATGTGTGAAAATTTCAAGCTTCGATTTAGTCGATTGCTTGTGAATTAAGTCAATAGGACTTATGTGAGAAAATTTTAAAATGAGATAGGTCAATGCGTAAGGACCTATTAGTGCATGTGGAAAAAAGGGGGGACTTGCATGTCAAATTTCCCCCCTAATAAATAGTGGCCGGCCATGCTATGGGTGGAAACATGTTGGGAACATGTTGGCCTAGTGAGGTATGTAGGATAAAATATAATAAGAAGTATGGGGAATAAAGAAATGGAAAAAGGAAAGGATGTGTGTAATTGTTTCTTCCCCTCCCCATTGCCGTGAGAGTAAGAAAGAAAACAAAGAAAAAAAAAAGGTGTCCATCTTTCTTCACTTCCCCTTGGCCGAATGTTCTAAGGAAGAAAGAAAAACAAGTTGTGTTCTTTGGTTCTTCTTGGCCGAATTGAAAGGAAGAAGAAGGGAGTGAAGCAATCGGTCATCTTAGGTCACTATTAAGGTAAGGAAGTTTGTACTAGCTTTTGAAATTTTAGTTGATATTGAGTGAGTTATCAAGTGATTTTTGTAAACCATGTTGAAATTTCGATTTTGGGGGTGAGTATGGTTTTCGGCTATAAAAGATTAATAAGGGTGATGATTGTGTTTCATGCTAAACTTAGATGAATAATGGTAGTTGCTCACATCTTGATATCTATGAGTTCCTTTCTTGGTTCTACCATAGACCCCCAAAGTATATGTTCATTGGGTGTTGTTGGAGGTTTATGATAGAAGCTAATGAGTGAGAGTTTGATAGGCACCATAAGGTTAAACTTCATGAGATTGTAAGCTTGTAAGTTGGATGATGAAATTCATGCTTTGTGAAGGTAAAAGCAGTAGAAGGAGCATTCGGCCATGAAGAAAAAAAAGAGAGCAAAGGGGGAAATTTATGATGAATTAAGTGTTAAATGGAATGAAAATGATATTATATGGGGGTATGTATATTCGGCCATATGAGTAAATATATAGATGATGTTAAATTTGATTATGTATAATGGGCATTAAGATGTGGAACATAAGAAATGTAGTATATGTGGATTTACATGATGTTATAGTTGACATTGTGCATATACACATGCATTCGGCCATCTAATTGAGTATGAAGGTGGTGTTAAATCTAATTGTGATGCCCATTCCGAAGTATATATATACATATATATATATACATAAGTATGCCATTCGTGATGTTACCTTTAATTATGTGTGTAATCGACTAAATGGGTAATTAGTGTGGATGGTTGTCGAATATACAAACATACATATGCATGTGTAATTGAATTATGAATGTTTAGCAAGATGGTTAAACTAGTTGATTTATTGATCAAGCTCAAGGAGTTAAAGGAGGAGAATTGAGCAAAGGCAAAGAAAAGATCATCGAGTAGCCGAGTTGGAACCATCTTACCCAACACGAGGTAAGTCATTAAGCATGTAGTTGGTATTATTTCAAATGGTCATAATGTTTATGTATTGATGCTGAATGGAATGAATAAATATACATATATATATATGCATGTACGTATGTGATGATGAAATTGTTGAATGAAAAGAAAAGAGGTAAGATGTACTGAGTTGTTGATCTCGGCACTAAACGTGCGGATATAACCATTTATGACCATGAGATTGGCGCTAAGTGCGCGGGATTAAATTGTACAGCACTAAGTGTGCGATTTGACTATGTTGCACTAAGTGTGCGAAATGAATATGATGCACTAAGTGTGCGAATTGACCATGCGGCACTAAGTGTGCGAGTTTGACTATGTAGCACTAAGTGTGCGATTTGATTACGTAGCACTAAGTGTGCGAGTTGATTATATAGCACTGAGTGTGCGGACTCAATATACATTCGTGAATCATTATGGACACTACGTGTGCGACACTATTGAGTCGATCGCGGACAGCGGATCGGGTAAGTGTCTTGAGTACATGGCTAATAGGTGCTATGCTTATACTTGGTGTTGAGCTCGGTAAGTTTGAACCTATGTGACAAATATACTTGAAGTCACGTACATAAAATTTATCGTAGGATGGGTGAAAGGCCGTTTAGTCGTTTGATTGTAACGAAAATAAATTGATTTATGAAAATGCTTCAATGTCCTATTGATGAGTATATGGAATGTGAATGCATGAATTGATATGAAATTGAATCGATAGGTTGGAGGAACTATGGTATGGTTCGGTATGGATGGAGTAAATTGTCTCGTTCCATTTTGTTTCCTCTTGTGATAATGTTATTGATGGATGGTAGTGCATTGCTTATGACTTACTGAGTTATAAACTCACTCGGTGTTTCCTTGTCACCCTTTATAGGTTGCTTGGACTCATCTATTTTTGCGGGGTCAGGCCGTCATCGAAGTCATCACACCGGATAGCAAGTTTGGTACTTTCTCCTTAGTTGGCTTAGAAGAACATTTTGGCATGTATAAGCTATTACGTTGTGTTTGAACTTTGGCATGTAAACTTTAAGCCATGCGAAAATGGCACGAATGTTCGATTGAGTTGGATCAAGGGTAGGCATGAAATGGACCTAGTTACTTTCGTAACAGATGCTGGCAGCAGCAGTGTCATGAGATTCAAAAATCACTAAAAATAGTAGGAGTGCAATTAATTGATGAATAAATTATGTAATCGAAGCTCGATGAGTCTGTTTTCATGAGGAAGTAACGAAAAGATCATATGGGCAGAATATTAAGAGATAATCAGATTTTTGTGGGACAGGGCCAGAACGGTTTCTGGATTCCCTGCTCCGACTTTGGAAATTCATTATAAATTAACCAGAGATAATTAGGGGTCGTACTATATATGTACAGATTCCTCTCTGAGTCTAGTTTTCATAGAAACAAACGGCATCAGTATTAAAGCCCCGTGCAGGGAGATATCCAAGTCTTAATGGGCAAAGGTCAGTGTAGTCGACCCCTACAACTTGGGAGACTTTGACTAATAAACTGTACTAATTGGCCCGACCAAAAATTCTAGAAAAAATTACATAGATGGGCACATGAGTCTAGTTTCTGGGAAAAATTACAAAACTGATTTCTGAGTTACAAAACTCAAGATATAATTTTTAAAACGACTAGTATACAGATTGGGCAGTGTCTGGAAAATAAATTTTATAAGGGGTTAAAGTCAGTTAACACCTCGTGTTCGACTCCGGTGTCGGTTTCGGGTTCAGGGTGTTACATTTGATTGGTATCAGAGCTATGGTTTAGTCGGTTCTAGGACTACCATAGCGCGTATGAGTCTAGCTATACATGCCTTAATGTTAATGTTTAAATGTGTGATGACTTCGACGGTTGAAATGTTTTTGTTTGATTAGTAAATGGATCCCGGTGTAGAGAGAACCCTAGCGGATGACGTTGAGAGCGTAGCGGCTGCTCCTGCACAAGGGACGCCACCTGTTGAACCTCAGTCATCTGCGAATAATCAAGGTGAGGGGGCTAAACAAGCCTTCTTTACCATGATGAATGAGTGGGTCGCGCAATATGCCCGAACCAACCCGGCTGTCCAACAATTCCCAAATTTGAATAATCCACCCCAAGAGCCTGTAATGCCATCAGTCGCTGATCCTGTGAGGCTGAGTAAGCCACCTGTAGACTTGATTAGGAAGCGTGGGGCCGAGGAGTTCAAGGCCATAGTAACTGATGATGCCGAAAGGGCCGAGTTCTGGCTTGATAACACCATTCGGGTGTTCGATGAATTGTCATGCACACCCGACGAATGTCTAAAATGTGTTGTATCTTTGTTGCGAGACTCAGCCTACTATTGGTGGAGGACCTGGATTTCCATAGTCCCGAACGAGCGAGTAACTTGGGACTTCTTTCAAACTGAATTTCGAGAGAAATTTATTAGCCAACGGTTCATTGATCAGAAGCGTAAGGAGTTCTTGGAACTCAAGCAAGGCCGTATGACAGTATCTGAATACGAACATGAATTCGTAAGACTCAGTAGGTATGCCCGGGAGTGTGTAGCTGATGAGGTTGCTATGTGCAAAAGATTCGAAGAAGGATTGAATGAAGATTTAAAGCTACTAATGGGTATTTTGGAAATAAAAGAATTCGTAACACTAGTCGAACGAGCCTGCAAGGCGGAAGAACTTGGAAAGGAGAAGAGGAAGGCTGAATTTGAAGCTAGAGATTATCGTAAAAGATCGACAGGTAAAGCTCCGTTCTCAGCTGTAAAGAAGTTCAGGGAGGACATTAATAAGTCGAGGGCGACTGCGGGAAATTCCATCAGGGCAAGACCATCGATGGGCTCCCGAGCTACTTCGGTAGCTAGTGTGGGCAATAATCGTCACGAGAAACCTGAATGTCCCCAATGTGGAAGACGACACCTAGGTGAATGTTGGGGCAAGTCTACTAGCAGGGCCTGTTACGGATGCGGTTCGAAGGACCATTTCATTAGAGATTGCACGGAGCTGGATAAGAAGAATAAGATTCAAGGTGCAAGACCTAGTGGAGTGACATCTAGAGGTAGACCACCGAGAATTTTAGGAGGCAGGGGTGGTAGTCAGAGGGGGGCCTCTGATACGGCCGATCGAGCCGAGAACCGTACTCCTGCTAGAGCATATGCCATTCGCGCACGAGAGGAGGCATCCTCCCCTGACGTCATCACTGGTACCTTCACTCTCTTTCATACTAATGTGATTGCATTGATTGACCCTGGTTCTACTCATTCATATGTATGCGAAACCTTAGCAACCAGTAAGACTCTACCTGTTGAGTCTACTGAGCTCGTAATTCGAGTATCAAACCCTTTGGGTCAATGCGTACTTGTTGATAAAGTGTGTAAGAGATGCCCTCTAATAATCCGAGAGTCCTATTTTCCGGCCGATTTGATGCTTTTGCCGTTCGACGAGTTTGATGTTATTCTTGGTTTGGATTGGTTAACCGCGCATGATGCGGTTGTGAATTGCAAAAGCAAGACTATCGATTTGAGGTGCGCAAATAACGAAATAATCCGAGTTGAGTCTGCGGACTTAAGGGGGTTGCCAGCTGTAATATCAGCAATGTTGGCCCAGAAATATGTAAGGAAAGGGTGCGAAGCATACCTCGCGTATGTACTTGATGATAAGGAGTTAGAAAAGAAACCCGAATCGGTGCCGGTGGTTTGTGAATACCCGGATGTTTTTCCTGAAGAGTTACCGGGTTTGCCACCTGTTCGGGAGGTAGAGTTTGGTATTGAGCTTGTACTTGGAACTACGCCAATTTCGATAGCTCCGTATCGTATGGCACTAACCGAGTTAAAAGAATTGAAAGCTCAATTGCAAGAGTTGACGGATAGAGGTTTCGCTCGACCAAGTTTCTCACCTTGGGGTGCACCAGTATTGTTCGTGAAAAAGAAGGACGGAACCATGAGGTTGTGCATTGACTATCGTCAACTGAATAAAGTGACGATAAAGAATAAGTATCCGTTACCGCGTATTGATGATTTGTTTGATCAATTAAAGGGAGCATCGGTGTTTTCAAAGATAGATTTGAGATCGGGTTATTATCAGCTGCGGATTCGAGATTCGGACGTACCCAAAACTGCTTTCAGAACGAGGTACGGTCACTACGAGTTCTTAGTGATGCCGTTTGGGCTCACTAATGCCCCTGTGGTGTTTATGGATTTGATGAATCGGATCTTCAGACCATATTTGGATCGGTTCTTAGTTGTGTTCATTGATGACATCTTGGTCTATTCAAGAGATGAGACTGAACATGCTGAGCATCTGAGGCTAGTGTTACAAATTTTGCGGGATAAGCAGTTATATGCTAAGTTCAGTAAGTGTGAGTTCTGGTTAAGAGAGGTTAGCTTCTTGGGTCATGTGGTATCCGCATCGGGTATTCGAGTTGACCCGAGCAAAATTTCAGCCATACTTAACTGGAAGCCTCCGAGAAATGTTACCGAAGTCCGGAGCTTTCTAGGACTCGCCGGTTATTACCGACGATTTGTCAAAGGTTTCTCGATGATAGCCACACCAATGACGAAGTTACTTCAAAAGGATGTTAAGTTCGAATGGACGGAGAAATGTCAGAAAAGCTTCGATCAACTGAAAACTCATTTGACTGAAGCTCCAATTTTGGTGCAACCCGAATCGGGTAAAGAGTTTGTCTTTTATAGTGACGCATCCCTACTTGGGTTGGGTTGCGTATTGATGCAAGAAGGTCGAGTTGTGGCCTATGCGTCGAGACAATTGAAGCCACACGAGAGAAATTATCCGACCCATGATCTCGAACTAGCCGCCATTGTGTTTGCATTGAAAATATGGCGACATTATTTGTTTGGTGAGAAGTGCCATTTGTTTTCGGATCACAAAAGTCTCAAATATTTGATGACTCAACGAGACTTGAATCTGCGACAAAGACGTTGGCTTGAGTTGTTGAAAGATTACGAGCTTGTCATTGATTACCACTCGGGAAAGGCTAATGTGGTTGCGGACGCCTTAAGCCGGAAATCACTGTTTGCTTTGCGAGCGATGAATGTACACTTGTCTGTTCTACCTGACAATGTGTTAGTAGCTGAATTAGAAGCCAAACCATTATTGACTCATTAAATCGTGAAGCTCAGAAAGTCGATGATGAATTGGTTGCAAAACGAGCTGAGTGTGTTCCGAACAAGGAATCGGAGTTTCAGATTGATGATGATGGTTGTTTGAGGTTTAGAAGTCGTTGTGTGTTCCAAGGAATTCGGAACTCATTTCAATTATTCTGAACGAAGCCCATTGTAGCCGAATGTCAATTCACCCGGGGAGCACGAAAATGTACAACGACTTGAAACGTCGGTTTTGGTGGCATGGTATGAAACGAGACACCTCCGACTTTGTTTCGAGATGTTTAATATGTCAACAAGTGAAAGCGGAACATCAAGTGCCATCAGGGTTACTTCAGCCGATCATGATACCCGAGTGGAAATGGGACCGAGTCACAATGGACTTTGTGTCCGGACTGCCATTGTCCGCAAGTAAGAAGGATGCGATTTGGGTTGTTGTTGATAGGCTAACTAAGTCGGCTCACTTTATCCCCGTGCGTACGGATCTTTCATTGGATAAACTAGCCGAATTGTATGTCTCTCAGATTGTGAGATTACATGGAGTACCTATTTCTATCGTGTCGGATAGAGATCCGAGATTCACCTCACGATTTTGGAAGAAATTGCAAGAAGCTTTGGGTACCAAGCTGCATTTTAGCACCGCTTTTCACCCCCAAACCGATGGTCAATCCGAGCGGATAATTCAGATACTTGAGGATATGTTGAGATGTTGCATCCTCGAGTTCAGTAGTTCATGGGAACGGTATCTACCTTTGATTGAATTTGCTTACAACAATAGTTTTCAATCAAGTATTAAGATGGCACCTTACGAGGCTTTGTACGGTCGTAAATGCCGTACGCCATTGTTTTGGACCGAGCTTGGTGAAAGTAAAATTTTCGGAGTTGATTTGATTAAAGATGCCGAACAAAAAGTAAAGGTAATCCGCGAAAGTCTGAAGGTAGCCACAGATCGTCAAAAATCGTATGCGGATTTAAAGCGAAAGGACATTGAATATCAGGTGGGAGATAAAGTGTTTCTTAAAGTGTCACCTTGGAAGAAGGTACTCAGATTTGGCCGTAAAGGCAAGTTGAGCCCGAGATTCATTGGGCCGTACGAAATTTCCGAACGAGTGGGGCCGGTTGCATATAGATTGATTTTGCCCCCTGAACTTGAAAAGATTCACGACGTCTTTCATGTTTCGATGCTTCGGCGCTATAGATCTGATCCTTCGCACATAATTAGTCCGTCGGAGGTTGAAATTCAGGCTGATATGAGTTATGAAGAAGAGCCGATGCGTATCCTAGCTCGTGAAGTGAAGGGGTTGCGAAACAAAAGGGTTCCGTTAGTAAAGGTGTTATGGCTCAAACACGGGATCGAGGAAGCAACCTGGGAACCCGAGAGCTCGATGAAAGAACGATATCCAAACCTATTTACCGGTAAGATTTTCGGGGACGAAAATTTCTTAAGTGGGGAAGAGTTGTGACAGCCCAAAATTGACCCTATTTGGGAAGTGGTTTCGGGACCGTTAAACCGAGTCACCGAAATGTTTGAATGTGATATTTATTGTCTAGAATATGTAATTATGAATGTGTGAAAATTTCAAGCTTCGATTTAGTCGATTGCTTGTGAATTAAGTCAATAGGACTTATGTGAGAAAATTTTAAAATGTGATAGGTCAATGCGTAAGGACCTATTAGTGCATGTGGAAAAAAGGGGGGACTTGCATGTCAAATTTCCCCCTAATAAGTAGTGGCCGGCCATGCTATGGGTGGAAACATGTTGGGAACATGTTGGCCTAGTGAGGTATGTAGGATAAAATATAATAAGAAGTATGGGGAATAAAGAAATGGAAAAAGGAAAGGATGTGTGTAATTGTTTCTTCCCCTCCCCATTGCCGTGAGAGTAAGAAAGAAAACAAAGAAAAAAAAAGGTGTCCATCTTTCTTCACTTCCCCTTGGCCGAATGTTCTAAGGAAGAAAGAAAAACAAGTTGTGTTCTTTGGTTCTTCTTGGCCGAATTGAAAGGAAGAAGAAGGGAGTGAAGCAATCGGTCATCTTAGGTCACTATTAAGGTAAGGAAGTTTGTACTAGCTTTTGAAATTTTAGTTGATATTGAGTGAGTTATCAAGTGATTTTTGTAAACCATGTTGAAATTTCGATTTTGGGGGTGAGTATGGTTTTCGGCTATAAAAGATTAATAAGGGTGATGATTGTGTTTCATGCTAAACTTAGATGAATAATGGTAGTTGCTCACATCTTGATATCTATGAGTTCCTTTCTTGGTTCTACCATAGACCCCAAAGTATATGTTTATTGGGTGTTGTTGGAGGTTTATGATAGAAGCTAATGAGTGAGAGTTTGATAGGCACCATGAGGTTAAACTTCATGAGATTGTAAGCTTGTAAGTTGGATGATGAAATTCATGCTTTGTGAAGGTAAAAGGAGTAGAAGGAGCATTCGGCCATGAAGAAAAAAAAGAGAGCAAAGGGGGAAATTTATGATGAATTAAGTGTTAAATGGAATGAAAATGATATTATATGGGGGTATGTATATTCGGCCATATGAGTAAATATATAGATGATGTTAAATTTGATTATGTATAATGGGCATTAAGATGTGGAACATAAGAAATGTAGTATATGTGGATTTACATGATGTTATAGTTGACATTGTGCATATACACATGCATTCGGCCATCTAATTGAGTATGAAGGTGGTGTTAAATCTAATTGTGATGCCCATTCCGAAGTATATATATACATATATATATACATAAGTATGCCATTCGTGATGTTACCTTTAATTATGTGTGTAATCGACTAAATGGGTAATTAGTGTGGATGGTTGCTGAATATACAAACATACATATGCATGTGTAATTGAATTATGAATGTTTAGCAAGATGGTTAAACTAGTTGATTTATTGATCAAGCTCAAGGAGTTAAAGGAGGAGAATTGAGCAAAGGCAAAGAAAAGATCATCGAGTAGCCGAGTTGGAACCATCTTACCCAACACGAGGTAAGTCATTAAGCATGTAGTTGGTATTATTTCAAATGGTCATAATGTTTATGTATTGATGCTGAATGGAATGAATAAATATACATATATATATATGCATGTACGTATGTGATGATGAAATTGTTGAATGAAAAGAAAAGAGGTAAGATGTACTGAGTTGTTGATCTCGGCACTAAACGTGCGGATATAACCATTTATGACCATGAGATTGGCGCTAAGTGCGCGGGATTAAATTATACAGCACTAAGTGTGCGATTTGACTATGTTGCACTAAGTGTGCGAAATGAATATGATGCACTAAGTGTGCGAATTGACCATGCGGCACTAAGTGTGCGAGTTTGACTATGTAGCACTAAGTGTGCGATTTGATTACGTAGCACTAAGTGTGCGAGTTGATTATATAGCACTGAATGTGCGGACTCAATATACATTCGTGAATCATTATGGACACTACGTGTGCGACACTATTGAGTCGATCGCGGACAGCGGATCGGGTAAGTGTCTTGAGTACATGGCTAATAGGTGCTATGCTTATACTTGGTGTTGAGCTCGGTAAGTTTGAACCTATGTGACAAATATACTTGAAGTCACGTACATAAAATTTATCGTAGGATGGGTGAAAGGCCGTTTAGTCGTTTGATTGTAACGAAAATAAATTGATTTATGAAAATGCTTCAATGTCCTATTGATGAGTATATGGAATGTGAATGCATGAATTGATATGAAATTGAATCGATAGGTTGGAGGAACTATGGTATGGTTCGGTATGGATGGAGTAAATTGTCTCGTTCCATTTTGTTTCCTCTTGTGATAATGTTATTGATGGATGGTAGTGCATTGCTTATGACTTACTGAGTTATAAACTCACTCGGTGTTTCCTTGTCACCCTTTATAGGTTGCTTGGACTCATCTATTTTTGCGGGGTCAGGCCGTCATCGAAGTCATCACACCGGATAGCAAGTTTGGTACTTTCTCCTTAGTTGGCTTAGAAGAACATTTTGGCATGTATAAGCTATTACGTTGTGTTTGAACTTTGGCATGTAAACTTTAAGCCATGCGAAAATGGCACGAATGTTCGATTGAGTTGGATCAAGGGTAGGCATGAAATGGACCTAGTTACTTTCGTAACAGATGCTGGCAGCAGCAGTGTCATGAGATTGAAAAATCACTAAAAATAGTAGGAGTGGAATTAATTGATGAATAAATTATGTAATCGAAGCTCGATGAGTCTGTTTTCATGAGGAAGTAACGAAAAGATCATATGGGCAGAATATTAAGAGATAATCAGATTTTTGTGGGACAGGGCCAGAACGGTTTCTGGATTCCCTGCTCCGACTTTGGAAATTCATTATAAATTAACCAGAGATAATTAGGGGTCGTACCATATATGTACAGATTCCTCTCTGAGTCTAGTTTTCATAGAAACAAACGGCATCAGTATTGAAGCCCCGTGCAGGGAGATATCCAAGTCGTAATGGGCAAAGGTCAGTGTAGTCGACCCCTGCAACTTGGGAGACTTTGACTAATAAACTGTACTAATTGGCCCGACCAAAAATTCTAGAAAAAAATACATAGATGGGAACATGAGTCTAGTTTCTGGGAAAAATTACGAAACTGATTTACGAGTTACAAAACTCAAGATATGATTTTTAAAACGACTAGTACACAGATTGGGCAGTGTCTGGAAAATAAATTTTATAAGGGGTTAAAGTCAGTTAACACCTCGTGTTCGACTCCGGTGTCGGTTTCGGGTTCAGGGTGTTACACACATGGCTGGTACTGAGTGTTCACCATGTGTACAAGAGAGCCGAACTATATGATGGGTGGAGCTATGTGCTGAAACCACCAAGTATCGAGGATTGATTCGAATTGTTCAACGGGAGACTCTATGTATTGCTTTGTGAGTTTTGTGATGAATAAGTGTAGGAACTTGGTTATGTGAATAATGTGTTCATTAAGTGACCAGGAGGTGGTAATGTTATAAACAAGTAAGTTATACATGAGGATGATTTTATGGTGACCTTGTGATCATGGGCCTATACTTGTGATGTATGAAATGTGGTGAAAATGATTTTTGATATTTATGTTAAAATGAGGTTAATACAAAGAAAGTGCGAAAGAGTGAATTAGCAATAAAACTGTTTTGGATAGTAGCAGTGATGTGATTTTGAAAAATCGCAAAAAAATAGTAGAAATTGAATCAGAGACTTAATAAGAAATCAAATTAAATCTTAATGAGTCTATTTTCAGATAAAAGAAACAGAGCAAGAAAGGAAGTTCTATATTTTGAGATATTTATGTTTTTGTGAGACTAGTTCAGAATGATTACGTGATCCCCTATTCTGACTGTAGAAAATCAAAAAAATTTGGATAAAAGTAATTAGAGGATTAAACTTATATTTTTAAAATCCCTAATGAGTCTATTTTCATGATAAATCAACAAGAACAGTATCCGAGTTCTGTACTGTGAGTTAATTAATTTTTAGTGAACAGAGGTCAAAACTGTCAGAAAGTGAAACAGGGGAAATTTTAATGAATAAAATGTACTAATTGACTAAACCAAAAATTATAAAAATTTTATGGTGGAAAGATATGTGAGTCTAGTTTCAGTGGAAATTTACGGATCTTAATTTGGAGCTCTGTAGCTCGAATTATAAATAAGTAAGTGACTATGACTCATGTTGACAGTTTGATGTGAGAATTTATTAGTAAATTGTGAAATCGTACTTACAAGGATGCTATATACATTAAGGATGTGGAATGGAGAGGAGGAGGAGAAAAATAAATATATGTGGAATACATGGAAACTATGGTCTATGAAATATTGATATAATGAAATAAATTATATGTGTTTATAAGAAAACAGAAAGAGAATGATATGTATCATGACATGTATATATATATATGACTAGTCTCAATGTAATGCTTGTTGGGTATGGAGTTGAATTGAAATGTTTCAGGCAAACATGTTATTTTGTGCATCTGAATTTTGGTATTTTATAAAGATATGATCTAGTTTTAAATATGAATGCTTGATGATTAAGCTGAAGATATTTGGTAAGATGATAATCTTGGTATAAATGTATAAGTGGTACTATAATAAACAAGGTAAAATGGGTATGAGAGACACATGTATGATGACATACAAATGCTATGTTTGTGGTTTAATTGAGAATATTTAATCATTAAATGAATACCATGTTATATGCTTTTGATTTTGTATAAGTGTGTAAGAGATTAAGGTTGACCAAAGCTTGGAAAATAGCCTAGTTATATTACACATTGGCAAAAACACGACCATGTGACTCAGCCGTGTATGGAACATGACTTTGGGACACGGGCGTGTGGAGCCTTAAAGCATGAAATTTTCAAGATTTTCGTAAGTTCTCGGTTTAGTTCCGAACCCTTTCTAAAGTATGTTTTGGGCTTCGTAGACTCAAATAAGGGACTATGTGTAAATGAATGAACGTTTTGAAATATGAATGAAATTTTATGGCCCGTATTTTAGGTTAATGTTTGCATGTTTGTCCGGTAATACCTCATACCTTATCCGGGCCTCGGGTACGGTAAGGGGTGTTACATTTAGTGGTATCAGAGCAGGTTTAGTCGATTCTCGGACTAACATAGCAAGTGTGAGAGTTTAGTTATACATGCCACAAATATGTGATAGTGTGATGTCTCTCGACGCTAATGAGGACCATTTTGTTTAAAATGAAGTATTCTTCAACCGAGCTACATCTGACCATTTAATAGTAATATTGAAGTGTTTGAATAAAGTGTAGCTATGATGTGTTAAACTCGGGAAGGCATGAAAAAGAATTCGTGATATATGTATATGTGATAATATGTGAGATGAAAGTTTATATAGCGATATATTTATTCATATTTGTTTGGCCTACATATGTTGTTGCATGCTTGACTAAATTTATTAGTAAATGTGATGACTAAATTTATTCAAAATTCATAGAATGTATGAGTGAGTGCAGTTGTTTGAAATGAGATAATTGGAAATTTTATGTAAGACAGATATGAATAATAAATTGTTTGAAGTGGATAATATGATTATAATGACATATGTGGATAATGAAAAAAATGTGACATATAGATATATGTCAGAATCGAGTTAGAGACTGTACAACCTCACCCCCTTACCGATGAGGTGTATATAACGGAAATTTATGAGAATCATGTTGACTAAGTTCCTAAGTGTGGAATCAAAGAGTTCAGTGATAAAATAATTATAGATATGACCAGAAACTGAGAATGGTTGACAACTGAAGGACAGAGTTAGAGAAATATCAGAGTTGACTGAGTTATCTTGGGATTGAAATTGATGACAGGGTGTTTCTGAAAGTATTGTCTTGAAAAAAAATTAGTTAGTAATGCTGGAAATTATGAGAAAGATACTAAACTTCACTTCGGTAAGACTTTCGAGGACGAAAATCTCTAAAAGGGGGGAGAGTTGTAATAGCCCAAAATTGGGTCTAGTTGGAATAGAGGTTTCAGGACTGAAAAATCCGAGATAGAAATAATTATTTTATGATTATTTTGAGGTCTATGATATGATTGCATTACTGTGTGAAAATTTCGTGAAGAAATTCTATGCATAAAGTGCTCAATTTGAAGTTAGGGACTAAATTGAATAAGTTGCAAAACTTGCATTCTAGAAGTTTCTAGTATAGAATTGCTTTGAAACATTAATTAGGAGGTCTTAAATAGAATTTGACCAATTTCTAAGTGATGGAAAAAATTGGACATGGATGGAATTTTTGAAAGTTTAGAAAGGAAGGGCATTTTGGTCATTTGGTAATTAAAAGAAATAAAAAGGGAAAATAAAGCCAAAATTGACTCATCCTTTTCATGGAGGCCGAAATTAGCATGGGGGAAGCCATGGCTAGGGTTTTCAAGCTTTCCAAGCTCAATAGTAAGTCCATTCTAACCCCGTTTTTCAAGTTCTTTACGTTTTTTGAATCCCGGTAATTTGATTTAGCTTATTCTAGCAATAATTTAAGCTAGGGTTCATATTTGGAAAAATACCCATAGGTGAAATGTGTTTATTTTGCTGTTTTATGATAGAATATGGGGTTTTAAATTATGTCAGACAACTTGTGCTACTCGGTTTTAAGTGAAAACGAGTAAAAGGGCTTAATCGGTAAATATACCTAATAGTCATAAGTATATGTTAGAGTGAGAATTTGATGTTGCCATAGAAGGGAAAAGTGATCAGCATGTCATAAAACATAAGAATAAGGGATGAATTTTAATTCCTGAGCCTAGGGGTAAAAGTGTAAATATGCAAACGTTTAGGGGCAAAATTGTAATTTTGCAAAAGTTTGAGTTAAGGACTGTTTTGAATAGTACATTAAATAAATAAATAAAATATGATGTTTTAGATCCCGGAAAACGAGATTTGAACCTAGAATGAGAGAAAAATTGAAAATTGGGAAAGTTGGTAAAATGGTCGTTTTTGTATCGAGGTAAGTTCATATGTATAATAAGCATTAATTTGTGCATGTTTCAATGTAAAATTGATATATTTATTATGATTTCTGAGGTGTTGAAAGTATGTAAGTTGGTATGATAATAATACAGCAATAATGTTGCAATTTATATTTGAAAGTTAAATTTAGTGAATTAATTGAATTATGTTAAATTAAATGATTATGGTTCCAAGTTTATGAATTGATTTAAAAATATGTCTATGGTACATGAAGTGCATTGAATTATCATACATAAATGTGATTTCTATGATTATGGATATTATGGGAAATTGCAAGTTCATATGATTTTTAATAAGGCAATGTGTAATTTAATGTTATTGCCTGGATATTAAATGAGATGTAAGTTTATATGTAAGTAATACATCAATATTACTTGTATTATGATATTTTATAATAATATTGGAAATATGTTTGTGGATAATTACTTGACTGGTGTAATTGTTGGAAAAGAGAGGGAAATCCCGGTTGAACTTTCGGAAAGATTGGATGATACAGATAGTATGTAGCTAGGTCACATGTATGGTGCTGAGTGCACATCATGTGTACAAGAGAGCTACAGGACATTGTGATGTAGCTAGGTCGGATGGGTGATACTATGTGTACACCATGTAGGCAGGAGAGCTACGGGATATATGTAGCTAGGTCGCATGCGTGGTTCCAAGTAAAGGACACCATGTAGACAAGAGAGCTACGACATAAATTGGCTAGGTCATATGGGTGGTACTGAGTGTTCACCATGTGTACAAGAGAGCCGAACTATATGATGGGTGGAGCTATGTGCTGAAACCACCAAGTATCGAGGATTGATCCGAAGTGTTCAATGGGAGACTTTCTATGTATTTCTTTGTGAGTTTTTTGATGAATAAGTGCAGGAACTTGGTTATGTGAATAATGTGTTCATTAAGTGACCAGGAGGTGGTAATGTTATAAACAAGTAAGTTATACATGAGGATGATTTTATGGTGACCTTGTGATCATGGGCCTATACTTGTGATGTATGAAATGTGGTGAAAATGATTTGTGATATGTATGTTAAAATGAGGTTAATACAAAGAAAGTGTGAAAGAGTGAATTAGAAATAAAACTGTTTTGGATAGTAGCAGTGATGTGATTTTGAAAAATCACTAAAAATAGTAGAAATTGAATCAGAGACTTAATGAGATATCAAATTAAAGCTTAATGAGTCTATTTTCAGATAAAAGAAACAGAACAAGAAAAGAAGATTTATAGTTTGACATATTTATGTTTTTGTGAGACTGGTTCAGAATGATTACGTGATCCCCTGTTCTGACTTTGGAAAATCAAAAAAATTTGGATAAAAATAATTATAGAATTAAATTTATATTTTTAAAATTCCTAATGAGTCTATTTTCAATATAAATCAACAAGAACATTATCCGAGTTCTGTACTATGAGATAATTATTTTTTAGTGAAGAGAGATCAAAACTGTCAGAAAGTGAAACAGGGGAAATTTTAATGAATAAACTGTACTAATTGGCTAAACCAAAAATTATGAAAATTTTATGGTGGAAAGATATGTGAGTCTAGTTTCAGGGGAAATTTACAGATCTTAATTTGGAGCACTATAGCTCAAATTATATATAAGTAAGTGACTCTGACTCATGTGGACAGTTTGATGTGAGAATTTATTAGTAAATTGCGAAATCGTACTTACAAGGATACTATATACATTAAGGATGTGGAATGGAGAGGATGAGAAGGAAAATAAATATATGTGGAATACATTGAAACTATGGTATATGAAATAAATGATATGTGTTTATAAGAAAACATAAAGAGAATGATATGTATCATGACATGTATATATATATATGACTAGTCTCAATGTAATGCTTGTTGGGTAGGGAGTTGAATTGAAATGTTTCAGGCAAACATGTTATTTTGCGTATCTGAATTGTGGTATTTTATAAAGAGATGATCTAGTTTTAAATATGAATGCTTGATGATTAAGCTGAAGATATTTGGTAAGATGATAATCTTGGTATAAACGTTTTGAAATATGAATGAAATATGAATGCCCATATTTTATGATTATTTTGAGGTCTATGATATGATTGCATTACTGTGTGAAAATTTCGTGAAGAAATTCTATGCATAAAGTGCTCAATTTGAAGTTAGGGACTAAATTGAATAAGTTGCAAAACTTGCATTCTAGAACTTTCTAGTGTGAAATTGCTTTGAAACATTAATTAGGAGGTCTTAAATATCAATTTGACCAATTTCTAAGTGATGGAAAAAATTGGACATGGATGGAATTTTTGAAAGTTTAGAAAGGAAGGGCATTTTGGTCATTTGGTAATTAAAAGAAATAAAAAGGGAAAATAAAGCCAAAGTTGACTCATCTTTTTCATGGAGGCCGAAATTAGCATGGGGGAAGCCATGGCTAGGGTTTTCAAGCTTTCCAAGCTCAATGGTAAGTCCATTCTAACCCCGTTTTTCAAGTTCTTTACGTTTTTTGAATCCCGGTAATTTGATTTAGCTTATTCTAGCAATAATTTAAGCTAGGGTTCATATTTGGAAAAATACCCATAGGTGAAATGTGTTTATTTTGCTGTTTTATGATAGAATATGAAGTTTTAAATTATGTTAGACAACTTGTGCTACTCGGTTTTGAGTGAAAACGAGTAAAAGGGCTTAATCGATAAAAATACCTAATAGTCATAAGTATATGTTAGAGTGAGAATTTAATGTTACCATAGAAGGGTAAAGTGATCAGCATGTCATAAAACATAAGAATAAGGGATGAATTTTAATTCCTAAGCCTAGGGGTAAAAGTGTAAATATGCAAATATTTAGGGGCAAAATTGTAATTTTGCAAAAGTTTGAGTTAAGGAATGTTTTGAATAGTACATTAAATAAATAAATAAAATATGATGTTTTAGATCCCGGAAAATGAGATTTGAACCTAGAATGAGAGAAAAATTCAAAATTGGGAAAGTTGGTAAAATGGTCGTTTTTGTATCGAGGTAAGTTCATATGTATAATAAGCATTAATTTATGCATGTTTCAATGTAAAATTGATATATTTATTATGATTTCCGAGGTGTTGAAAGTATGCAAGTTGGTATGATAATAATACAACAATAATGCTGTAATTTATATTTGAAAGATAAATTTAGTGAATTAATTGAATTATGTTAAATTAAATGATTATGGTGTCAAGTTTATGAATTGATTTAAAAATATGTCTATGGTACATGAAGTGCATTGAATTATCATACATAAATGTGATTTCTATGATTATGGATATTATGGGAAATTGTAAGTTCATATGATTTTTAATAATGCAATGTGTAATTTAATGTTATTTCCTTGATATTAAATGAGATGTAAGTTTATATGTAAGTAATACATCAATATTACTTGTATTATGATATTTTATAATAATATTGGAAATATGTTTGTGGATAGTTACTTGATTGGTGAAATTGTTGGAAAAGAGAGGGAAATCCCGGTTGAACTTTCGGAAAGATTGGATGATACAGATAGTATGTAGCTAGGTCACATGTATGGTGCTGAGTGCACATCATGTGTACAAGAGAGCTACAGGACATTATGATGTAGCTAGGTCGTATGATTGATACTATGTGTACACCATGTAGACAAGAGAGCTACGGGATATATGTAGCTAGGTCGCTTGCATGGTTCCATGTGAAGGACACCATGTAGACAAGAGAGCTACGAGATAAATTGGCTAGGTCACATGGGTGGTACTGAGTGTTCACCATGTGTACAAGAGAGCCGAAATATATGATGGGTGGAGCTATGTGCTGAAACCACCAAGTATCGAGGATTGATCTGAAGTGTTCAATGGGAGACTCTCTATGTATTGCTTTGTGAGTTTTGTGATGAATAAGTGCAGGAACTTGGTTATGTGAATAATGTGTTCATTAAGTGGCCAGGAGGTGGTGATGTTATAAACAAGTAAGTTATACATGAGGATGATTTTATGGAGACCTTGTGATCATGGGCCTATACTTGTGATGTATGAAATGTGGTGAAAATGATTTGTGATATGTATGTTAAAATGAGGTTAATACAAAGAAAGTGTGAAAGAGTGAATTAGCAATAAAACTGTTTTGGATAGTAGCAGTGATGTGATTTTGAAAAATCACCAAAAATAGTAGAAATTGAATCAGAGACTTAATAAGATATAAAATTAAAGCTTAATGAGTCTATTTTCAGATAAAAGAAACAGAGCAAGAAAAGAAGATCTATATTTTGAGATATTTATGTTTTTGTGAGACTGGTTCAGAATGATTACGTGATCCCCTGTTCTGACTTTGGAAAATCAAAAAAAATTGGATAAAAATAATTATAGAATTAAATTTATATTTTTAAAATTCCTAATGAGTCTATTTTGAATATAAATCAACAAGAACATTATCCGAGTTCTGTACTATGAGATAATCAATTTTTAGTGAAGAGAGATTAGAACTGCCAGAAAGTGAAACAGGGGAAATTTTAATGATTAAACTGTACTAATTGTCTAAACCATAAATTATGAAAATTTTATGGTGGAAAGATATGTGAGTCTAGTTTTAGGGGAATTTACAGATCTTAATTTGGAGCTCTGTAGCTCAAATTATAAATAAGTAAGTGACTCTGACTCATGTGGACAGTTTGATGTGAGAATTTATTAGTAAATTGTGAAATCGTACTTACAAAGATGCTATATACATTAAGGATGTGGAATGGAGAGGAGGAGGAGGAAAATAAATATATGTGGAATACATGGAAACTATGGTATATGAAATATTGATATAATGAAATAAATGATATGTGTTTATAAGAAAACAGAAAGAGAATGATATGTATCATGACATGTATATATATATATATAACTAGTCTCAATGTAATGCTTGTTGGGTATGGAGTTGAATTGAAATGTTTCAGGCAAACATGTTATTTTGCGCATCTAAATTGTGGTAGTTTATAAAGATATGATCTAGTTTTAAATATGAATGCTTGATGATTAAGCTGAAGATATTTGGTAAGATGATAATCTTGGTATAAATGTATAAGTGGTACTATAATAAACAAGGTAAAATGAGTATGAGAGACACATGTATGATGACATACAAATGCTATGTTTATGGTTTAATTGAGAATATTTAATCATTAAATGAATACCATGTTATATGCTTTTGATTTTGTATAATTGTGTAAGAGATTAAGGTTGACCAAAGCTTGGAAAATAGCCTAGGTATATTCCACACAGGCAGAAACACGACCATGTGTCTCAGCCATGTATGGAACATGACTTTGGGATACGGGCGTGTGGAGCCTTAAAGCATGAAATTTTCAAGATTTTCGTAAGTTCTCAGTTTAGTCTCGAACCCTTTCTAAAGTATGTTTTGGGCTTCGTATACTCAAATAAGGGACTATGTGTAAGTGAATGAACGTTTTGAAATATGAATGAAATTTTATGGCCTGTATTTTAGTTTAATGTTTGTATGTTTGTCTGGTAATGCCTCGTACCTTATCCCGGCCTCGGGTCCGGGTAAGGGGTGTTACACCAATCCTAGGCATGCATATACCCATTACCACACCTTAACCTTATGGCTCGTCCACGGTCGCAAGTAATTAATTAAGTTTTATGTCAATTAAACAGTTATCAGATACTAGGCCCAAATCCCTTACAAAGCCCAAACAAGTCTATATACATACATATGGCCAACTAGGCCCAATCTCATTCATATGGCCTATTAGGCCAAAATTACATTCGTATGGCACATTAGGCCCAAATCAGATTCATATGGCCCATTAGGCCCAAATCACATTCATATTCATGCTTTCATATAAGTTCCATCACTTAACATCAAGTTGTCAATTTTGCCTATTATGGGCCTAAGCCCATTTTGGCCCGGTTGGCCAAAACACGACCTAAGTTCATGAAATCGCCCATGGGGCCTCAAATAACCTATCGGTTTCCCCCTTATGAGTGCTCACACACTTGCAAGACTATCGTAGCCAAACATTCGGCTTTCCGGCATTTTGGCTTTTTGGCATTTCGGCATTTCGGCATTTTGGGATTTGCCGATCTACTTGTGTGTGTGCAGTGTATGTACACACCTGGTAATAAAGCATGCTGCGATCCCCCTTACCACGAACCTACAATCGATATCACTCAACAGTTACTCACATATACTTATCGAATACTTTACCAAAAGCCGAAGTCTCACCTTAACCTTACCTGAAACGCCAAGTCTTAATAGCTTTTCCTTGATCACTAATCACAAGTACTTCCTAGATCTGCATTAACCTTTATCGTTAAAAACATATTGGGTACTTGTATCCATCATATGTCACCCTTTACTACTAAAGCCTATTCGGCCAATCTTTACTGAAGTGAAGAACACTTACCAAAATTTCAACACCTAGGGAGTAAATCGGCAGAGATCCAAAAGACTGTGATTTGATACTAATCCTACCAAAACCGATTAGAAGAAGTGAGGGACAGAGTGATCTATACTAGCAAAATTGATTGAGAGAGCAAAACACTTACACCAGAATCGGTTGAAGTAGAAAGAGTAGTGGCGGCATAGATATTCGGCTCTTTGAGACTTGTATGGTGAAAAAGGTTATTCGGCACAAAGAAAAGTAAAAATTGTTTAAAAACAAAGGTGAATCAAAAAGAAAACTTTGAGTAGGGAAGAATAGAGAATCGACACAAAGAAAAAGAAGGAAGAACAAGAGATTTTCGGCTTTTAGATCTTTGGAGAAAAAGGTGTTTTTTGGCAACAAGGTGAGGGAGAATTCAACATTAGCCTGGCAACCTCACATTCAGCATCTATATATAGCCTCTAGCCAAATTTCCTATCCCTTAATCCCCAATTCGGCTCCACCTCTCTACACTCCTCATCTCCTAATTTTTCTCCCTCATAACCCCTTAATCCGCTCCTCAAATTTCTCCTCTTATCAATCCCTACAGAGTTCACATTCAACGCCACCACTGTCCATCCCTTAAGCAAAAATAAATCCTTCCTTTCAGCAAGGAGGGATTCGAACCCCTTATCTTCTTCCCTTGCATGTGATGCCACTTGCCACTCCACCACAAGGCTTTCTTGTGTCCAATTCTTCCTTCATTTATTTAAAAACCAACCTACTTGCCAACATGGTTCTTTTAATAATTAAACCATAATTTCCTTCACCCCTAAGTTTGAACTCAAACCTTAACTGAGACCTACCATCACATAATTAACACTTAACCAGAAATGCTAAGCATAAAAAAAAATGAAGAAAAATTTGAGATTTCGGGATTTTTGGGTTTCAGGATTTTTGGGGCGTTACAAATACTGAACATGTGGTGCAACCTTCTTTGTAGGAAATAAGTTTGAAAAGCATACATGAGCCTTGTTCAAATGACAAAAAAGAACCCATCTATGAAGAATGAAGGCTACAAATCGAGGAACTAGATGAAAGGCAGACACAAAAATCGAGAGCACACGATAGACAAAAACTATGCAATGACGAGCTCAATGTTTCACCAAATCAACTTAAGGTTGGAGTCAAAGTACTATTAGATGCAGCAGACCCTCTTATTACCACTTTTGAATCTAATGGAGTAATCCCTTTTACGGTACTCAACATTTTTCCATATGGGACAGTCGAGGTAATTCATCCTAAATTTGGCACCTTTAAGGTAAATCGTACTCGTCTAAAACCTTATTTTGAGTTTGATAGCAGGAATGAGGAGTGTAAACTCCTCGCACTATCATGACCATGGAACAGAGAGGTAAGTCGAGCTTAGACTATAAATAAGCACTTCTTGGGAGGCAACCCGAGCACTAACGGTGTTAACTTCTTTAAATTTTAGTTTTTAACATTTAATTCACTAACTGAATCACTAAACACAGGTTTTCCAGAACCACATGGCTAGGCACACGGGCATGCCTTAGGGTGTACCCACACCACGGAAGGCAACATGGTCGTACAATACGGCTGTGTGAAAACAGGGCAAAATTTTTTCCTAAACACGGGAGTCGTTAAGTTGCCACGGCCGTGCGACATGGCCATGGGTGAATCTATCAAAACAACACGGGTATGCGACACGCCCGTGTCTAGAGGCCATGGTTGAAACTAAGAAAACAACACGGGCGTGTGACACGCCCATGCTCACGACCCGTGGTCAATACTGACAAAGCAACACGAGCATGGACATACATACATGGTCATGGGAGAGGTGAACGAAGTAGAACACAACTGTGCGACATGGCGGTGTGTATCAACATGCCCGAAGAACAGGGGCATGGGCTGAATTTTAGACGAGCCCAAATTTGAAAATCCCGATACACACGGGATAAAATTAGGACACACGAGCGTGTCCCACGGCCGTGTGCCCCAAAATCTATATAAGTCTGCCCACTATTCATCATCCCCTTCCCCAAATATCAAACCCTAGCCGCTGGAATCCTTTCACACACCCTCCTTGCTACGCCCGTGCGCCAACCACAACACCACCATTGACGACCCAAGCTCTTCCCTCTACCAAGCTATTGCGTTTGTTCACTCTTTTCTCTCTATTCTCTTCAATTATTTTACTAATTTTATGAGTTTTATTGTGTTATTTGACTATTTTGCTTAATATTCATGGTTCTAATGATAGTAATGCTTATGCTCTTTGTTAGAAATTTGCCATTTTAGTCGATACATTATGCTACATTCATCCATTTTTCTCTTGATTCCATGGATTTCATGTTTACCCACACCATATTACATATTATCAATCCCACATCCATTCATTCACTAGGTATTCCATTTAGCACCATTCTCATGTTCTTATTGTTACTAATGACTTGATATATCTTTCGATTAGGATTTAGTTACTTTTCGATACATCTTCCTTTTTGCCTATGATGCCACGAAGTATTCTTCTTTAATTTTAACATGCTTACATACCTTTCCATGCTATTCTTTGGGGGTATTTCTATAACTTCGTCTTGCCATTGCAGATACCTTGTCAAATCCACGTGGTAAGAAAACTGTCGTCCCTGCCTCGAAGAAAAGGAAGGGAGCAGCGTCATCGTCAGGTCCTACCGTGAAAATCAGGCATCCATTCCTCCAGTTTCCCTTGGGACCACAGGAGGAATTTTTCAGATACTATAGGCCCGACCCCTAAGTGTGGGCCACTACATTGATTGGGCAGCACTTAATCAAATCCAATTGGCTGACGCGATCCGAGCCCTTCTGACGACTGACCTATGGAACATCTTTTTCGAGATCATCAAGCTGACGTACCTCGAGCTCACACTCAAACTCTGCTCGACCTTCCACCTTCAAGTCGTCATGACACAGTTCGATGATCCTGAAATGGTCTACTTCCGTCTCGGTAGTTTAGTGCGCCAGTTGAGCGTACCTGAATTCGGCGTCGCTTTAGGGCTCTATACGGAGGAGTTCATGGACAACGATGATTTTGACACCTTCCATCGCCACATCCACTTGATACCTACACGCCATCCCAGCCCACACCCTGGTAGGATGAAGAGAGAGTACCGGCGTCATCAACACTAACGATGCCTATTTTTTGTGGAGCATGGCGAATGGGCACGTGTTCAACCTCGCCTATTTCATTGCCCCTACCATTCACCATTAAAAAGAGCGGCACAGGAGGGGAGTCATTTCCATTGGCCCTATGTGACTCGCCTGGGGTGGTACTTCAGTCACCTCAACACGGCGGCACAAGCATCCTCCCTCACTGTAATCGGTCAGATGTTCCCACAGGGCATCTCGACTATTCTCCATATAAGGATGATCGAGCGACAACATGGATTTGATCTCCCTCAGTACCGCTTGGTCCAGTCCGCCGAGGAGGAGGATCCAGAGGACATTACTGATGATGTCCCTCCACGTCATGAGGACCTACCATCTCAGCCACCACCCATCCATTGTCCAGTTCATACGGCGGCTTCATACTCTGACATCTCTGAGGGCCTTACTCAATTTGAGCAGTAGTGTTTTCAGCGCTTTGATCACATTGATGCTACTCTACATCAGATTTGTCAGCACCTTCACATCTCATCGCCACAACCACCTTGCGAACCATCCGGCGATGACGATGTTTAAAGACTTTTTATTTATTATTTATTATTTTTAATTTTATCTTTATTTATCTTCTTAAAGTACTTTTTATTTTATTTTCCTTTAATACTACTTCATTTTTAGGTTTTATAATTTTTATTAGATAATTTATGTTTTCGGCTATTTCTTTATGAGTAATCATGCTTTTTTATATTTCCTAAAGAGTTATTGATGTTATCGTAGTTATAAAGAGCTCCAAAGCTCACTATTACTTAGGAACTTGAAACTCCACTGGAAAAGGTTCTCCACGACTACCATGTCCTACCCGACCACCATGATAACCTCTTCGCTGGACACTGTGGTTGTGGAACCCAACCTCTCCCACCACCGGAGTATCCTCCTCCAATCTCATCATTGCCTTTGCCGATTACTTTCCATGACTCTAAGTCAAGGATTCTATTCATCATTCAGGAAGTTTCACTTCTCTCCCTATCTTATGATCTTATATCTATATTTTTTAGTAAAGATAACTTTCTACATTGAGGACAATGTACATCTTAACTATGGGGGGAGATATTTATATCATTATCAGAAAGATCCCTGAATTTTGTCTTGTTCTCAAATAATCTTCTCATATCATTATTAGAATGAATTTTGATTAATTTATGATTTTTACTGATATGTCTTAATTAAAACATAGGCATTTATGCATTGATTGTTTACACTTTAAGGAATTGAAGAATCATGCATGATAAGTTGATTTTTGAGAATTAAAAATTTTTAGGTTGTTTCCCCAAGTTTAGGTATTATCTTGAGTTGAAATTCACATGTTAAACATCAAAAAGCTATGATTTTTGTGAGATCTTGAGCCTTTAGAGCATATATTATTTCTTTCATGCTCACTTTTATTGTTGCTTTGAGTACGTCAATATCGAATCGTTATTCTAGAACTTGCTTGATTATGCATGTCAAGACCACACCATTGATTTGATATGTCGAGATGATAAAGGCACTTAGGTTTAACCGACTTACTCCATAAAAGCCTACCCTCATAATTAACCCTTAGTAAACCCCTTTGAGCCTAACAAGCCATTCATTTATTTATCCTCAATATTAACCCATAACCCATTATTGTTGAAATCCCCTAATTTGATCCCTATTTTTGTCAAGATTTGATTCGAATTAATTGCTTAGCTATGTTTTATTCTTCGTAATAATTAGAAAAGTTCTATGTTATTTGACTTGTTCTTAAAAAAAACAACAACATATATACATATTAGTAGTAATTCTTTATTTTTGAGCTTAAGTATTTAAATTCCTTATCCCATGAAGAAAAGCTCAATTCTAGGATTTTCTAATTAGAAAAGTAATTAATCAAGTTGTAGTATTTTTCTAGTTAGGTAATTTTTCAATTCAATCTCGATTCTAACCTGCTTTTCAGCTTGTAACCACGCCCCTAACCAAAGCCACATTACAACCCTCTAAAGACTTTTTGATTGATGTATCATCTCAATATACAGTGGTGGAGATTTGATTTTCACGCATGCCTATGGTAATAACTTTTCATATTGACTGTTGAGTGCTAAATTTCTTGTCCATAAACACCTCGAGTGATTTGAGTGAATCTTTAGTGAGGATGTGAAACTCTATGATGTTTTGAATCAAAGGTGATTACTTAGATGAGGGGAGACACCTAGGTTTTTGTGATAAAATGCTCAACTTGGAATGTTTGAAACTTTGATGTTCTTTGAGTTGAATTTTCAATGTATGATTACTTATGGATTATTTTGAGATACTATTGATGAGAATTATAAGTTGAGAAGAATTTATTTTGATTGTGAGTTGAAGATTTTGCTTGAGGACAAGAAAACGCTTAAGTGTGGGGGTATTTGATAAACCATAATTTATACATATTTTTATCCCATGCTTAGCATAATTTGGGATGAATTATCCTTAGAATTGGTGAATTCGATGCTCCTAATCCTTTAATTTCATGTTTTATACTTAGCAGAGTAAAAAGAGTGAGAAACGGAGAAAATGGGTCAACATGGGAAATCAACACGGCCTGGACTTCCTCACATGGGTAGTTCACACGCCCGTGTCCATTCAACAGACTCGAACACGGTTTGAAGCAATCGTACACGGGCGTGTCCCTGTGGAGCCCAAGTCTAGTCCTATTCGGAAAAGGCCACTCTTGAGTGTTTAGAAGCATTCTAAAGCCTATATAAACGCCCCAGGAGGTACCTGAAATTGAAACACGGAGTAGGAGGCAAGGAATTACTCAAAGAAAGCCGATTGATCCATCTCAGAAGCCAGATTTACCTTTAAGACTGAATATCTCCCTTCAATTCCCTTCAAGAGTTCTTGGGTTTTCTTTATGTTTTGTTATCATTATTCTTTTGAGATATTTTCTTTCATAAATATAAACTAAACCACCTAAATACCTAAGGGGAATGAAACCTAAGACGGATCTTGTTATTATTATATGAATTATATGATAAATATTTGACTTGTTCTTAATTATGAGTTCTTAATTCTTGCTTTAATATTCCAAGATATTGATTCAAGTATTGATGTGCTTATTCAGAAGAGCAAAAGTCCCTGTCTAGGAGTAGATCTAACATAATTAAGTGGAGTTGATTGCACGCCTAGAGATAGGGTGACATAATTTTGCCAAATTAGGGTGAAACCTAATAAGGGAATCCATAGATCGAGTTAATGCAACACTAAGGGTTTTAATTAGAAAGAGATTTCAATTAATCAACCTAGGGTTAGATGTTGTTAGTCTCGAGGGAGATAATAATATAACTTAGGGATTTCTACGGATCAAGTCAAGTGAATAAATCATCTGATTTAGAGTCAATAACAAGTGAAGTCTAGGTGGATTTTTCCCTTAAGTATTGCCTAAATCATTCAGTTTTTCCAAAAATTATTTCCCCAATTTTGTTTCTATGCATTCTTAGTTTAGTAATTAGTTTAGATAAAACAAACACCTTTATTTTTAGGCTAGATAATAAAAAGAAAGTTAATACTATTACTTTTAGTTCCTTTGGGTTCGAAATCCCGGTCTTGCCATAAGCTATACTATTGTTCGATAAGGTGCACTTACCTTTGTCGTGATAATAGTTAGTTTTCAAGAACGGACATTCATAAATTATAAAACTTATTGCACATATCACATCGCACGATCAAGAGATCTCAAAGTTTGTATCAAGATGTTTAGTTTGTTAATAAGTTAGAGCAGAGCATTAGGTACCTTTTGGTTTTTTACAACCATTGATGATTCCAGAGTGTAAACGGGAATGTGTCACAATGGGTTTTGTTTCGGAATTGCCTTTATCTCCAAGAAAGAAAGACGTTGTTTCAGTCATTGTTGATCGCTTGACAAAATCCGCACATTTTCATCCCAGTGCGTATGGATTTTGAATATAAGAGATTAGTAGAGTTATATGTAGCTGAGATCGTTAGATTGCACGGTGTGCCAATTTTCATTATTTCTGATAGAGATTCGCGGTTTACGTCTTGATTCTAGGGTAAGTTAAATCAGGCCTTAGGTACTCATTTGCATTTTAGTATCGTATTTTATCCTTAAACTGATGGTTAATATGAGCGAGTGATTCAAATACTCAAGGACATACTTTGATGTTGTGTTTTAGAGTTCCAAGGAAATTGGAAGAGATTTCTACAGTTGGTTGTATTTGGGTACAACAAAAATTATTAGTCGAGCATAAAAATGGTACCGTATGAGGCTTTATATGGTTAAAAGTAATGAAATTCATTGTACTGGACAGAGTTTAGTGAGAAAAAGCTTCTCAGCGATGATTTGATACGAGAAACCAAAATAAGGTAAAAGTGATACGAGACAGTTTGAAAGTAGCTATAGATCGATAGAAATCTTACGTGGATTTGAAAAGAAAAGACATCGAATTTCAAGTCGGCAAAAAATTTCTTTTGAAAGTATCGTCTTGGAAGAAAGTTCTTCGCATGTGATTTTACCTGTTGACGTTGAGATTCAGTCTGATATGATGTACAGTGAAGAACGGATCAAAATTCTAGCTTGTGACATTAAAGAACTGAGAAATAAAAGTATAGCTTTAGCGAAAGTTCTCTGGAAAATTCACGGTATAGAAGAAGCTACCTGGGAACTAGAAGAAACTATGAAAGTTCAAGACTCGAACCTCTTTTCTGGTAATATTTTCGGGGAGGAAAATTCCTTTAGGGAGAGACTTGTAACAACATGTTTTTAGTGAAATCAGAGCAGTGGTTTTGGGACCACAAATCTAATGAGTAAACATTTATTTTATTATTATTTTCATATCCACAGTATGTTAGTAGGGTCGTAAAAAAATTTTGTTAAGAAATTTTCACGTTTGCATGCTTAATTATGTGAAAAGGACTAAATCGTAAAAGTCGTAAAAGTAGAGTTCTATAAGTTAAAGGTATCAATTGGCTATGAAATTTTAATATGAGTGGACTTAGATGGTAAATAGACCATCTATACAATTAGTGGACATTCAAGGATTGGTTTTATTGAAATTATTAAAGTTTTTAAAGGTTATTTTGGTAATTAGGTAATTAAGGTTAAAATTTAGCACAACTTTCAATTTTATTCTTCTTCTTCTTCCACCAAAAATTGAAGGTTAGAAAGCCATATTAAGTTTCTTTCATTTGGCTACTTCAAGTGCTAGCATATAAGTGTGATTTTATCCCGTTTTTAATGATTTTTATGTTTTTGGGATCGTTGTAGCTTAATCTAGCTAGCCCAAGGACTAATTTGTAAAATTTTCAAAGGTTTAGGGTTTTACCATGAACATGTTTGTATGGTTTTTTAAGTTTCAATAAAGATTATGAGTCTTTGTTGATAAATAAACAAGTTTTGTAATGGGATTTTTGATGAAATTGTCAATCAGGGACTTTTTGTAAAAGTAGTAAAATACCATGATAAATTTATGAAATGCTGATTTTTATGAGGTTGTATAAATCCCTAGGTAATTCTGCTAGAATGAAATGTGGACGAAAATGCATAAATTTCAATTTACGAGCTTAAGGACTAAATTGTAAAGAAGTTAAAATATTAGGGGCAAAAGTGTAATTTTGAAAAGTATGAATGTTGGACTAAATTGAATGGTATAAGTATTAAATGGATTGGATTTTCTTATTTATATCAAGATAAACCTTGTACGAATCTAGATCGAGGAAAAGCTAAAGCCTCGAAATAGTTGATCTTGTTTCGATATCTTTGTTATCGAGGTAAGTTCATATATTTAAATAACGTTTTAATGTTATTTTGATATATATGTTATTATGCTATTTATTGTGTAAATAAATGATGGAAATCCAGCGATGTTACGACGATTATCGAGGCCCGTTTGAACCTTAGGAATATATAGGATACAAATGACATGCCATTAGGGTTACCATGTTTCGGGTGCTCGTCTTGAATGTCTTACCGATGGCTGATGTCTGACATTTTTTGCAGATAGTGATCAACTTGTGTGAGCAACATCATGTAGCTTACATTCCAACTGTCAACTTGTGTGAGCAAACCCATTTTATGGCTCGAGTGTGCAAGGATGTAAAGGAAAAGGAAAGGAAATGAAGGATTATATGTTTAACAAATTTGTATGAGGTTTTCCGCGTATCCAATGTTATTCTAAATGGTTCAATGGGCATGAAAAGAGAAGGAATGGTAAGTATTCCAATCGACTATATTATGAAGCTATGGAAAGGTACGGAATGATAATGATCAATGATGTATATCTATGTTTATGGAAAGTATGAATTTAGTGGTATTATGTTCATGCAAATCTACCTTACCATGTGATAATTCAATTGAGTTATGTGTTAATGCACTAACATGCATTTTTTATGATGCTTAGGCTTGTGCCAAGCTTATGTTGAATTGAATCATGTTTAAATTATAAGGTTATGTATTGAAATGGTAAGTTATATTCATGATCTATGAACTTACTAAGCATTATATGCTTACGTAGTTTTCTTTCCTATGTTTTATAGATTATCGAAAGCTCGATTGGTTTGGTAGCTCGCCGAAAACCTATCACACTATCCAGCGATTATATCTATAGTTTTTTGAAGTTTTCACCAATGTTATAATGGCATGTATAGGTGGACTTGTGGTTTATGTTAGTTGATAAGTTTTGCATGTATATGTGTTATTATGGTTAGTACACTTTTGGTACTTATGGCATCTTGTTGATGTTTGTTAATCTGGTTAAGTTGAGGCATGTTTCAATGGATAGTTTGGTGTGTGATGGAGTAGATGCAATGTGGTCAAGTATGGTATGTTTTGTTATAGAATTGAGTTAGATGTGTATGATTGAAATATGACCAATTATGAATAAATTTATGTATTGTTTGATTGTGATTGAGGTGTCTATATGGCATATTAGTTGAATGGAATTTGGTCATTTGAATTGGTCATATTATGCACGTTTTGGTATGTTTTGGTGCTTTGATCATAAGTGTAAGTTTCTTGCAGGTACATGTTTGAAATAGATAATGGAAATGGCTTGATTTTGACCAATTTCATGTCCACACGGCATAAGACACGGGCATGTGTCTCAGCCGTGTGTGACACACATCCGTGTGAAACGGCCATGTGTCCCCTATAGTTTTTAAATGTTACAAGTTAGGTAGTTACACTGCGTAGCACATGGCTAGACACACAAGAATGTGAGGCCATTTCAAGTGTTACATGTCCTAGCACATGGGCATGTAGCTTGGCCGTGTGACCCAACTCAGAGAGTTACACAAGTTGGGACACAGGCGTGTGTCCCTATTTTGATTATGACATAGCCTGAGACACTGTCGTGTGTCTTAACCGTGTAAGTCACACGACTGTGTGACCCCTGCGCTCAATTTTTCTAACTTTTTCTTAAATATTTCAAATGTTTCTGATTTAGTCCCGAATTATTTCTAAAGTGTTTCTAAGGCCTCGAGGGCTTGATTAAAGGACGATATGCATGTATATGAAAGGATTATGATATGTTTATATTAAAGTTTGCAAATGTATGTTTGAAAGTTATGTTTTTATAGTAATGTTTCGTAACCCTATTTTGGTGACGGATATAGGTTAGGGGTGTTACTGGCAAAGTATTTAATGTTTCAGTAGGTAAAAGCTAAACACCAAGTTCCATTTGGCTTGAGAAAATCCATAATGTTTTTCATGTATCAATTTTGCGTCGATACCATTATGATCCTTGTCATGTGATATCTTGAAGTGAAATAGAAATGCAACTTGATTCAACTTATAGTGAGGAATCGGTGAAGATTTTAGAATGAGAAGTGAAAGAGCTAAAAAACAAATGAAAGTTTTGCGGCATCACAATGGTATTGAGGAAGCTACTTGGGAACTAGAATAAACCTTGAAGTCACAATACCCGAATATCTTTTCAGGTAAAATTTTTGAGGACAAAATTTCCTAAAGGGGGGAGAGTTGTAACAACCCATTTTCAGTGGTACTGGAAATGCTGATTTCAGAACCTTGCTTACCAATGATTAAGTCAATAAGTTTTAATATTAAATATCTATTAGTCTATTATAGTGTTATATGAAACCTTGGTTTGTTAGTTTGATTAACTGGATAATTTATTTTAGTATAGGGATGGAATCGTAAATGTGGTAAAAGTTGACCATTATGGATTTCTTTTGCTAATGATAATATGTTATTCAATTAGGGACTGAAATGATAATTTATCCACTATTTTAGTTAATGGTTTGATAGGTGTTGGCTTTACCTTACCTGTAATGATGTTAATTTTAATTAATAATTAGATTAGACATATATATATACCATAGCATTGTGGATAGAAGGAAGGAAATTTTCATTTTTTTTCTTCCATCTTCTCTATCACCATCTTTCTTCTTTGTTATGCTATGAAAACTTGGTCAAGCTTGTGCTCTTGCATTATCGAGATTTGAATCCTGTACCAACCCGTTTTTAGTGGTACCAAAAATGGTGGTTTCAAAAACCCATTTTTCGATGATTGAGTCAGTGAATATTATTTATTAATATTTACTAGTCTATTATAGAATTATATTAAATTTTAGTTCAAAAATTTTATTGATTGAATGGTTAATTTGGGTACAATGACTAAATTGTAAAAACCATATAAGTTAATTGCTATAGAATTTTTGTAGCTAAAAGGCTTAAATAGAATTGTTTAGACACAAATTTTAGCCTTAATTTGTTGAGAATTTAAGTAAAAATTTAAAAATTAAAATAATAAACAAAAAGAAACAAATGTGGAAAGGGAGACAAAGTTTTCATCTTTCTCAAACTCTGCACTATTTCACTCTATTGGATAAGGAAGAGCTTCAAAAACTATCAAAGATTTTCAACGTTGCCATTGTTGCTTTTGAAGTTTTTTCAATGCGAAATGGTAGAAATTTAAGCTTGTGTATAAATAGGACTAATTTGTTAAGTGATATTTGTTAAGTTTGAGTTTAAGGACTAAAATAGAAAAATAATGAGATTAGCATGAAATTTGTAACAACCTGTTTTCAGTGAAAATGGAACAATGGTTTTGGGACCACAAATTTGAAGTGTAAATATTTATTTTATTATTATTTTAATGTCTACAATATGTTAGTATTATCGTATAAAAATTTTGTTAAGAAATTTTACCATTTGCATTCTTAATTTGATGAAAAGGACTAAATTGCAAAAGGTGCAAAACTTGAGTTTTATAAGCTTAAGGGATTTAATAGCTATGAAATTATAGGTTTAAAGGGTTTATGTTGTTAATAAACCAATGATATGTTGAGTGGAGAAATATTGCCACCTTTTAGGTGATTTTAAAGGTTTTATTTCAAGGTTAAATAAGTAAATTAGTAAACAAGTAAATTAAAACAAAAGAAAAAATGTATCATCTTTCTTAATTGAATGATACCACCGAAAATTGAAAGGGGAAACCTCCATGGAAGCTTAAGCATTCGGCTATCCCTTTTTGTCTTGCATGTGAGTATTTTTCGTCTCGTTTTTAATGTTTTTTATGTTTTTGAAGTCGTTGTAGCTTAATCTAGCTAGCCCAGGGACTAATTTACAGAAATGTCAAAAGTCTAGGGTTTTTCCATGAATGAATTCATGTGGTTTTCATGTTTGAAGGAAGAAAATGAATATTTTTTATTATATAAACAACTTTTGTAAAGTGAATTTTGTTGAAAATGTCAATTAGGGATTAAATTGAAAAATATGAAATATTCATGGTGTAATTTGAGAAATAATGATTTGTATGAGTTGATAAGGATATATAAATGGATTAGGGATGAAATTGTATGAATTTCATTTTACGAGCTTAAGGACTAAATTGTAAAGAAATCAAAACATTCGGGGCAAAAGTGTAATTTTTCAAAATTATGAATTTGGATTGAATTGAATATAATGATTATTCAATGAATTGAATTTATTCATTTATATCAAGATAAACCTTGTACGGCTTTAGATCGGGGAAAAGATAAAGTTTTGGACTAATTAACTCTATATCTACGTTTTATCGTCGAGGTAAATTTGTGTAATTGCATAATGTTTATAGGCTTATTATTGAAATATATGTATTGTGGACTACAATGTAAATAATTGTTGCATATCCATCGATGCTACGTCGACTACCGAGCCCCATTTGAACCTTAGGAATTCATAGGACACAAATGATATGTCATTAGGGCTTACATGTTTCGGGTGCTAGTCTTGAATGTCCTACTGGTGGTTAATGGTTGAGGCAGTGTGATTACACACCTGTAATGGAGTTGTAGCTGAAATGCCTCCGAGACCCAGAACGTATGGTCAACCACAACTTCTCATTAGTCTCAAACCCTCTTTAAACTAATACCATAAAATTGAACTACCTTAACCAAGTCATACACTTACCAATCACTAAACGCAACCTTCCCTTGATCTAACTACATGTTCTCCTTCCAATGTTTTACCTTCACAAATACAGTTAACCAACTCGTGAACATCTATAGTTCCACACAAATATAACTAAAACTTGAACCCTTACCGATAGAGTGATTACCACTTGTTGAGGAGAAGTAATCGGCCCAACCTTTGATTATTGAAAGCAAGTCCCTAGCAACATTCGGTAAAAACACTATGTTACACGACAATCATTTAGGTGAAAAAGAAGATGAAAGAGAAGGGTACATTTGACCCACAGAGGAAGAAGTCGTCACTTTAAGAGAAGAAACTTACCAAGATTTAGCCAAGACCCCAAACCTAGAAACCACCCGATTGGTAAAAGGATATTCGGCCAAGAGCAGCAAGAAGGAAAGAAGAGAAAATGAGAAGAAAAGAAGAACGAAGCCTAGGCGTAGAAGCACGGAAATCAGTCCAGACAAGTTCACTGAGAGCAAGAGAGCGAAGAAGGGAGAGAATCAAACCGAAATGAAATTGAGAGAGGAGGGACGAAAGATATTCGGCCAAAAGGTTATCAAAAGAGAAAAGAATGATGGACAGAAATCGATACCAAAATTGTGAGAAGAACAACATAAGAACAAAAGTGAAAATAATAGAAAAGCACAAGAGTTACCAAAACCGAAAAATGAAAACAGAAGGGGTTCCCTAAATAGAAAACCAAATTCTCTTCAGCCCCAAGAGTCCACCAATGGCATTAACATTTCCTTTCACCCAACACTCCTTGATTTCCTCCTACAAAATCTCCCCACATCCCCAAACTAATTACCATTCAAACTTCCCTCACATCTCCTAACTTTCGGCTATACACTCCCACACAACCACTCCACCATTAGAGTTTTGGTCAATCTCAACCACCTACCTTGCGAGAGTAGCAAAATATTTTCCCTCTTATGCATAGGATAACTCGAACCCAAGACCTCTAAGCACACCAAGACGCCACTTACCATCCAGCTAACAGGCATTACATTGCCATGTTTTTCCTATTTTAATTTAAAAGCTCATTAACAACTTGCAATGGTTTACTCACAACAAAAAGACAAAAATTTGCTACAGCCTAGGTTTGAACCAAAGCTTCTCACATTACTCAGGACCCTAACCATCACAGCAAGTAAGCCAATATGCAACACAAAACACAATTAACTTATTAAGTAAAATAAAATTAGGGCGTTACAACTCTACCCCCTAAAAGAAAATTTCGGCCTTGAAATTTACCTAATTAAAACCGATGAGGGTATTGTTGTCGCATTGCCTCCTTGGGTTCCCATGTGGCTTCCTCAGAACTGTGATTTCGCCATAATACCTTAACCAGTTGAACAGACTTCCTCTTTAATACTTTCACATCAAAGTCTAAAATCTAGATCGGCTCTTCCTCAAACGTCAGATCTAGTCTAACCTCAATCTCCTCAGTTGAAATGATGTGCGTAGGGTCAGAGCGATATCACCTCAACATAGAGACGTGAAACACATCGTGAATCCAGTCCAACTTTGGAGGTAACTTGAGTTGATAGGTAACCGATCCCACAGGTTTCAATACACGATATGGCCCAATGAACCTGAGGCTTAACTTGCCCTTCTGACCAAACCTCAGTACCTTCTTCCATGGCGAGTCCTTAAGAAACACCAAGTCCCCCATCGAAAGCTCAACCTCCATACGCTTTAGATATGCATAAGACTTCTGTATGTTTGAGCCACCTTCAGCCGATCCCAAATCAACCTAACCTTATCTTCAGTATTAGAAATCAACTCAGGGCCCAAAATACGCCGTTCACCCAACTCTGTCCAACAAGGAGTACGACACCTACGACCATATAATACTTCATAAGGCGCCATTTGTATGCTAGACTGGTAGCTATTGTTATATGCAAACTCTGCCAATGGTAAGAAATCCTTTCAACTGCCCCGGAAGTCAATCACAGAACTTCTTAACATGTCCTCCAATATCTGAATCACCCTCTCTGACTGACCATCTGTCTGAGGATGGAATGCAGTACTGAAGTTCAACCTTGTACCCAGTGCCTCATACAATTTCTTCCAAAACTGAGACGTAAAGCTAGGATCTCTATCGAATATAATAGAATTTCGTACATCATGCAGTCTCACAATTTCGGTTACATACAGCTTAGCTAGCTTCTGTAGTGAGTAATCAGTACGAATATGTATAAAGTGGGCGGACTTGGTCAACCGATTCACGATGACCAACACCGAATCTTTCTTAGAAGGCGTTAGGGGTAGCCCACTAACAAAGTCCATAGTTACTCTCTCCCACTTCCACAACGGAATCTTGATAGGCTGAAGCAACCCTGAAGGCAACTGATGCTCCGCCTTAACCTGCTGGCAAGTCAGGCATTTACTCACGAAATCGGTAACTTCCCGCTTAAGTCCTGGCCACCAATATAATTTCTCAAAGGTCCCGGTACATCTTATTCCCTCCAAAATGCATAGCGTAAGGGCTACTCTGTGCCTCTTGTAGTATAGACCTCCTCAAATTAGTATCTTTCGACACACATATTCTTCCACGGAAACAAAGTACCCCTTCACTATTTAGTCCAAGATCTGAAGTTTCCCCATTCTCAATCTGGTGGAAACGAGAACCCAGTGACTCATCCCCTAACTACTTATGTCTAATCTACTCAATCCACCTCGGTTTAACTTGAAGTTCGGCCAGTAAACTACCGTCATCAAATAAGATGAGACAAGCAAACATTGCTCTCAAATCAATAACAGCCTACGAATTAGTGCATCGGCTACCACATTAGCCTTTCCAGGATGGTATTTAATCAGATAGTTGTAATCCTTAAGCAACTCGACCCATCTACGCTACCTAAGGTTTAACTCCTTCTCAGTAAGGAGATACTTGAGGCTCTTGTGATCCGTGTAAATGATACACTTCTCACCATACAGGTAATGCCTCCAAATCTTTAGTGCGAATACCACTGCAGCCAACTCCAAATCATGCATCGGGTAGTTCACTTCATACGTCTTAAGCTAACGAGACGCATACTCCACTACCGTACCCTATTGCATCAACATGTACCCCAAACCCACATATGATGTATCGCTGTAAACTGTGAATTCCTTTTCCGATTTCGGCTGTATTAAGACAGGGGCCTCAGTTAGAACTTTCTTAAGTCTCTCAAAACTTTCCTACTACTGAACAGTCCAATTAAACGGTACCCCTTTACGCAGTAACTTAGTCAGAGGTGTAGCAATCAACGAAAACCCCTTAACAAACCGTTTATAATATGCTGCCAAACCCAGAAAACTTCATATCTCTGACACTAACTTATGTTGCTTCCAATCTAGAACCACTTCAATTTTTCGAGGATCAACCCTAATCCCTTCAACATATACCACTGACCCAAAAAAGTTACCTCACGTAACCAGAATTCACACTTGCTAAATTTAGCATACAATTGCTTTTCCCTCAAAATCTACAGAACAACCCGAAGATGTGCATCATGTTCCTCCTTGGTCCTCGAATATACCAGAATATCATCTATAAACACTACTACGAATCGATCCAAATAAGGTTGGAACACTCGATTCATCAAATCCATAAAAGTAGCTGATGTATTTGTCTTCCCAAACAGCATTAGTAGAAACTCGTAATGACTGTAATGAGTTCTAAATGCTATCTTGTATACATCAGTCTCCTTAACCTCAGTTGGTGGTACCCTGATCGGAGATCAATTATAGAGAAAACCAAAGCTCCTCAAAACTGGTCAAAAATAGATCGTCTATCCTCGTTAAAGGGTACTTATTCTTAATAGTCAATTTGTTCAGTTGCTGATAGTCGATGCACATACGCATGGTTCCATCCTTCTTCTTCACAAACAACACCGGTGCTCCCTACGGAGACACACTTGGGCGGATGAACCCTCGATCCAGTAACTCCTAAATTTGAGCCTTAAGCTTTACGAGCTCCTTCGGCGCCATTCTATAAGGAGCAATAGACACCAGAGCTGTACCAGGCAAGAGCTCTATCCCAAACTAAACTTCACGGTTAGTAGGTAACCCTGGTAGCTCATTGGAAAAACATCTGGAAAATCCTTAACTGTTTTGATATCCTTAACAGAAGAAACCTCAGAACCCGTAGCACTGACATAAGTTAAATACGCCTCGCAACTTTTATGAACCAACTTCTCAGCTCTGCAGTTTTCAGGACCACCCGCTTAGCAGCACAATCCAAATTTGCCTGATGCTTAACTGGCCAGCCCATGCCCAATATTAAGCCGAATTCCCCCAAAAAAAGTTCCATCAAGTTGGCTAAAAAGATCTTTCCTTGAACTGCCAAAGGTACATCCTTAAACAATTTGTTTATTCTCACTGATTGCCCTAATAGGCTCAACACGATAACCACACTCTTAGTGTTTTCAACCATTATACCCAAAGTCTCAGATACAATGCATGCTATATAAGAGTGCGTAGAACCAACATCAATCAATACAATGTAAGGTACATTATGAATAAAGAACGTACTCGTAATAACATCTGGGGTATCTTCGTCCTCTCGATGACGTGCATCATAAACCAATGTTGGCTGCCTCACCTCAGTATGACCTGCACCTTTGCCCAGTGCTTCACGACCATGGCCCATACCATTTCCACCTCTGGCCTGACCACGACCTCTCGGTGGCTGTTGAAAACCCCTCTGCGACTGAACAGTACCCCTACTAGTAGCTTGTATCTAATCGGGTCTCAATGGATAATCCCTGATACGATGCTGCATAGATCCGCACCTGAAACATGCCCCCATTCATACCCAGCACTCGCCCTGACGGCGTTTCCCACAAACTGCACAAGGCTGTGACCCAACAGTAGCAACAGGGGCCCCAACTCTAGTTGGCCTATCAACCCTGGCCTTTTTCTTAGGCCTTAAAGCTGAACTTGAGGGCTCCCAAACCCTCTTGTTCCTTCCCCTGTCCGTATCATGATTCTGGCACTCAGTGCGCTTTACATCCTTAACGATCTTTGCCTTTTCTATTAACACTGTAAAATCTCGCTCCCTCTTTGGAGCTATCAAAACTCACAGATTATCTCTGAGATCGTCTTTGAAACGTACACATCGGTCATACTCAATGGCCACCATGCCTCGCGCATAGCGGCTCAATCGCAAAAATTCCGCCTCAGACTTAGCCACGGACTTGTCCCCTGGGTCAAATTTAGAAACTCCCTTCTGCGGGATCCACATAGCTAGTGCCCACATACTTCCCTTGAAATGTATTCTTGAAAAACTCCCAAGTTAATCAATCGGGTTGAGTACCCTCTTTCACAATAAGCCACCACTGATAGGCTTCATCTCTCAACAATGACATTGCACCTATCAGTTTTTGCTCTGGGGTGCAGTCGAGGTCATCCATGATTCTCTCCATGGCCATTATCCAATATTCAGCCACATTAGGGGCAACTCTAGCGATACCCCTAAAGATCTTCTCCCTATTAGACCTGAGTCATTCCATCACCGACCCACGGCCTACAGTACCAGTATTGGATGTAGCGACCCTTTCCAAAATCTGCAGCATAGCTTGGGACAGTGCTCATCCCTAGCTGCTTGATCGTGTGACCCATTATTGGTCATAGGTGAATCCGGAGCTGCTCTTGCATCAACGTTAGGCATATGGCACGAAGCTGAAAATATAGCCCGAGCACCTCCATGGCCTCCGCCGCGACCTCTAGTACCCCTTCTATGAGTATCTCTAGTGCTCATAGTCAATTAACGTATTATTTGTATTAACAGTTTTATGCATTAGTTTTACAATTCCAGTGTTTATTAGCGAATGTTTTATTAAAATAGCATCAATAATTCAAATTTGTTTATTTTTGTAGATCGTAGTCTTACTACAGTTTTACGTTTCCCCAATAAGGGTTTCAGTACAGTCTACCATCTACGATAATCTCATTTCAGTTGAATCAAACAGTAGTTTTAGAGAACTTACAGAATCGGCACCGGAGACTGGGTAGACCACACATTCAAAAACTATTACCTCAAAATATCTTTCCACCATTTAAAATAATTCTTTTGAAATCTCTGCTTTTAGAAAAAAACCCAAATCCACAGCCGAGTTTGTAACCTGGCTCTGATACTACTAAATGTAACACCCCAAACCTGGCCTAGACGTTATGGCTGAAGCTGTGATGTCACGTTGGAGTGGGCTTTGAAAACATAGTCTTATTGAAAAGGTCCATTGAATTAAACCTTGTTGTGATTTTTACGAAAAGCTAATTTATGTTATTTATTGCCAATTTACCAGCTCGTTTAGCAAAACATGACTCATATTAAATCATTATTACATTTTGAAACCATAGATCATTGCGAAAGCTTCGAAAACAAGTTACGTAGGATGGTAGTTGAAAATCATTTACATTTTTTTAGAAAACCGAGTCCTACCACTATCAGATATAACCCAATTTAATATGTCCCTAATTAAGGATAAAATTAAAAATTACCTTATTTCATTAAATATAACCCAAATAAAACTACCATTATTAAAAAGTCCAATACGTGATATAACAGTGGTGTGGCCTTTCCCGAGTTCCTCACAGCACCGACCCACCTAAGGATTAAGATAAATAGTAGAGTGAGTTTATAAAAACTCAGCGTGTAATCCCTATTTATCGAACAGTAAGTCATGCAGTGAAAAATAGTCTAGGCCTAAGGCCATATCAGTCGCATTATCAGTGTGGGCCTTAGCCCAATATAGTAACAGTATCAGTCATGCATTTATAGATCCTACCCAACCATCCTCTGCACTCCACTCCGTCCAACCATACACTCCATGTAGAGATTAAATCAACCCTCCCATCCCTACACTCCAAAATAACGTACCGTTTACAACACTATCAGTATTTGTAGCAGAGCTGCCAGTAATAGGCTTTTAGCCTCTTAGTACACTTCCTCCAATATCATATACCCCACCCCATGCAATGCAACATAATATGGATGTACATACAATAATCATGGCATGCTCAAAACAGTCATGTATCATACAGGGGTATATCGGCCATTTACCTCATAGGGGTATAACAGTCATTTAACAGGCTAGGATCTAGGTATATTTACCGACCCTACAGTAGGTCTACAGTCATCTCGAACGACCCGTGTATCCTTAATAATCAAATAGTGACAAATGGACCCAAGCCCATAATACGACCCATGTGGGCCCACACTCTTATGTGGCCCAATAAGCCCAAATAATGGCATTGGTCGTGCATACTACACAGCCGGCCCTACAATCTCCACACATCCGTACGGTTCACCTGTGCGAGGCCTAGGAGTTGATGGGGGCCACACGGCCCATCCAGGCCCCCAAACTGACCCATGCCCACGAGATCGCTCGTGCTGGTCTTTACAGTTACATGCTCGTGTTTATGCACTTAGATGGCCACAGGAACATGCGTTCGCTTGCGTGGCATTGATGATAGTAGTTTTTCAGCTTTTGCCATATAACGGTTGAGGTAGTGTGATTACACACCTGTAATAGAGTTGTAGCTGAAATGCCTCCGAGACCCAGAACCTATGGTCAACCACAACTTCTCATTAGTCTCAAACCCTCGTTAAACTAATACCATAAAATTGAACCGCCTTAACCAAGTCATACACTTACCAATCACTAAACGCAACCTTCCCTCGATCTAACTCCACGTTCTCCTTCCAATGTTTTACCTTTACAAACACAGTTAACCAACTCATGAACATCTATAATTCCACACAAATATAACTAAAACTTGAACCCTTACCGATAGAGTGATTACCACTTGTTGAAGAGAAGTAATTGGCCTAACATTTGCTTATTGAAAACGAGTCCTAGCAACATTCGGTAAAAGCACTATGTTACACGACAATTATTTAGGTGAAAAAAAGAAAATGAAAGAGAAGGGTACATTCGGCCCACAGAGGAAGAAGTCGTCACTTTCAAAGAAGAAACTTACCAAGATTTAGCCAATACCTCAAACCTAGAAATCACTTGAATGGTAAAGGGATATTAGGCCAAGAGCAACAAGAAGGAAAGAAGAGAAAATGAGAAGAAGAGAAGAACGAAGCATAGGCCTTGGCAGAGTTCGGCCAAAGCAGAAGCACAGAAATCGGTCAAGACAAGTTCACTGAGAGAAAAAGAGTGAAGAAGGGAGAGAATCGATTTCCTAAGCAAGGCTCCAAACCGAAGTGAAATTGAGAGAGGAGGGACTAAAGATATTCGACCAAAAGGTTAAGTTATCAAAAGAGAAAAGAATGATGGACATAAATCGATGCCAAAATTGTGAGAAGAACGACCTGAGAAAAAAAGAGAAAAGAAGAGAAAAGCACAAGAGTTGCCAAAATCGAAAAACGAAAACAGAAGGGGTTCTCTAAACACAAAAGCGAATTCTCTTCAGCCCTAAGAGTCCATCAACGGCACTAACACTTCCTCTCACCCAACACTCTTTGATTTCCTCCTAAAAACTCTCCTTACATCCCCAAACTGATTACCATTCAAACTTCTCTCACACCCCCTAACTTTCGGCTATACACTCCCACACAACCACTCCACCATCAGAATTTCGGTCAACCTCAACCACCCATCTTACGAGAGCAGCAAAATATTACCCCCTTGCGCATAGGGTAACTCAATCCCAAGACCTCTAAGCACACCCACACACCACTTACCATCCAGCTAATAGGCGTTACATTGCCATGTTTTTCCTATTTTAATTTAAAAGCTCATTAACTTAATTTAAAAGCTCATTAACAACTTGCAAGGGTTTACTCATAACAAAAAAAACAAAAATTTTGCTACAGGCTTGGTTTGAACCGAGGCTTCTCACATTACTCAAGACCCTAACCATCACAGCAAGTAAGACAATATGCAACACAACATACATTTAACTTATTAAGGACAACAAAATTGGGCGTTACATAAGCCGTGTGTGGCACACAACTATATGGCATCTTGTGTCGTAGGCTGTATGTAACCTAAATTACTTCTTAAACAATTCAATTCACCAACCCTAAATTAAATACCAAGCCATACCATTTCCAACTATATTCATCTAATATATAACACATCCAAAACATGCCCAAAAACCATTCATCCTATGCGCCTAACCAATATGCCTTCATTGGCACTACGATTTAAACATATACAAAAAGCAATTTAACCAAAGATACAATCATCATATGCAACTTGTACCATCATCAACATGAATCCAAATATCAAATAACAAATTGTCTTAATCATGCTACTTACCAAAGGTAACTATACTCATTTCCAAACCACAAGTTACAAACACTAAATGATCAATTCAATAACCATTCACAAGTAAGAATTTCAAGACAAAAACATACTTCTCATTCCAATGGCACAAAACACACTTCAACCAAAAAGATTAGCATGAAACCCAACTTTCATCATTTACCAACATTCACTTAATTACATTTTTAACTAAAACATTAAACTTAACAACTTCAAACCCTATATACATGCTACAAACCAAAATAACCAAATCAAAAACTACCGAACAAGGGTTGGACAGTGTGAGCTCTGAAGTTGATCCGTCTGACTAGTTCTACAAAATGTTAACTACAAACGACAAGAACAAAAATGGTTAAGCTTAAAAAGCTTAGTAAGTCCATAGCTAAAATTCACATTAACTTACCTCAATTAACTTATGATTACAAAAGAACTTAATTGAAGCAACCTTGACAACCATTCTCAAGGTCACTTAACATTAGTATTGAAACATTTCATTACATAATTGATATTCCACAACGGTTCAAATCAAACCAATTCATACATTTGTATATAACATCTCAAATTTTCATCATATCAAGGCTAAATAATATCATACTTTATTTACCATTCTTGATATAACAATTTAGTAAATATAATCCTTGTTTCCCAAAAATTTTTAACCTTAACATATAATTTCATGGCTCGATGAACTATAACAACATGACTTGGATACTCGAGTTTCTCCAAAACACACTAGAGAGCATCGAAATGCTAACAGAGGCCTTAAAGTACAATCCCGTATAATGCGCATACTAACCGTATTGGTATGCCAATCGTATCCTAATTGTTTACAATGTTTAACTGAGCATTTTAATTTAGTTCACAACATTAATCAATTAGAGACACTTCCATATTTCCATAAACATATTGTAAATCCATTCGTTTCATTTCAATATCCTGTAACCACAAAATTCATCACTACCGCATATTTGTTTCTCATTTGTACTTAATTGCAACATTTAAAAATTTACAACTAAATAATGAAATTCCACATTAAGTTCAATTAAATTAGCATACGTTAATACAAACTATAAAGAAGTACATACACACACAAAAATATATATTTATACTATGAACTTACCTAGATTATGCTTTCGGTTGACTTGTAGGGACTAATCCATGATTTTTCTTTTCCCTAGTTAGCCTCCATTCGATTCAACTTTTGATCTATATAACGATTAAATTCAATTCATAAATTAAGAAAATTCAACTTATTTCTACGCATATGCCCTTTAATTTTAAACTTTTCTGAATTTTTTGAAAACTTTTAAACTTTATTCAATTTAGTCATTAACATCAAAACTTTTCAAATTTTCACTTTTAACCCTAATACTTCCAACCGAATTTAATAGCACCTCAAAATAGTTTTTAAACATTCAAGTTCTTCCCAATTAACATACTAAATTTTTACGTAACAAAAATTCTTTTACAAATTCATCATTTAACTTAAAAAATACCTAGAATTCATAAATGGTAAATTTCAAAATCCTTAGTAGTTTTACAAAATAGTCTCTGGGTTAGTTAGATTAAGCTAAAATGATCTTAAAAAGATAGAAATTATAAACGACGAATCAAAATTACATACCTTGCAAAGACAAAGAAGATGACCGAATCTTTGATTGTTCTTCATTGGAGCATTTGATTTCTAAAGAAGAAAAATAAATATGATTGTAACCCCCCAAACTCGGCCTAAACGTTATGACCAAATTTTGGAAGCTACATTAAATTCGTTAAAAAACTTTTACTTGTCAAAAACAACTATGTTAAAGTCATTTTTTGTGAAAACATAAAATTTAAATACTAAATAATTTATTTTTTAAAAAAGTTTATTAAAACATAAATATTGAAAAGTTCATTATATTATCGAGTTATCATCTTATATCATTAAAATAAAGAATTAGAAACATTAATTTTAATTATTTCTTAAAAATGATTTTGGTAAAATATTTCGTAGCAAACTTTGAAAAAGCTAGAAAAAAACTTAAATTTATAATTTTATTAAAAATTAGATAAAATCATTAAAATATTTGATAATAAAAATTTAAAACACTTATAAGTTCATCTCTCATGCATGCATCACGGTTTATAAAATATAAGTAAAAACATCCCATAAATAGTCCAATGTTGTAACACCCTGATTTTGGGCCTAGTCAGAACAGTAGTTTTGGGACCACAAATCCGATGATGAAAATTTTATTTTTTATTATATTTTTATGGTCTACGATTTCACAGAATAATTTCGTGAAAATTTCGTTCGAAAATTTTGACGTTTGGGCATTTAATTTAGTCAAAAGGACAAAATCATAAAAAGTGTAAAAGTTGAGTTCTACATACTAAAGGTGTCCAATTGTTATGAAATTTTAAATTGAGGGTCCTTAAATGGTAATTGGACCATTGGTTAATTGCTAGAAAAAAATAGACATGAAATGGGTGTAATAAAATATTTTTAAGTCAGGGGTATTTTGGTAAACTAATAATTAAAAGAATTAAAAAAGGGAAATAAGCCAAATTGGCTATCATCTTCTTTATTCAACCATTTCTACTAGCAGCAGCCATGCTTAAGGTTTGTTCAAACTCCCAAGCTCGATTGTAAGTGCTCCCTAGCCTGTTTTTAAAGTTCTTTACATTTTTGAAATCTCGGTAACTTGGTTAAGCTTATTCTAGCAATAATTTAACCTAGGGTTTATATTTGGAAAAATATCCATAGGTGAAATGTGTTTATTTTGATGTTTTATGGTAGAATATGAAGCTTGAAATTGTGTTAAACAACTTTTACTAAGCAATTTTACGTGAAAACGAGTAAAACGACATAATTGGTAAAAATACCTAATGTTCATAAGTACATGTTAGAGTGCGAATTTGATGTTGCTATAGAAGGGAAAAACGATCAGCATGTCATAAAACATAAGGAAATAGGATGAAGTTTAATTTACGAGCCTAGGGGCAAAAATGTAATTTTGACAAAGTTTAGGGGGAAAATAGTAATTTTGCCAAAATATGATTTTGGGTTAATTTGAGTAATGTGAGTCCCAATTAGGCTATCATTTGAAATGATAGATCAAGGAAAAATCAAAATTCAGGCTAAAATGAGAAAATATCAGGTTGTGGACAAAATGATAAAAATGGTCATTTTTGCATACGGGGTAAGTTCATATGATTTTTAATAATGCAATGTGTAATGTAATGTTATTTCCTTGATATTAAATGAGATGTAAGTTCATGTGTAAATGTAGTAACATAATTGTTATTTTAAGTAATTTAATGTTATTTATATGATAAGATGATTATTATCATGAAATATTATGCTTTGTGGTTATTATTGAGTAATATGCAAATTATGTGAGCTACTTGATAAATATGAAATGCTACCAAGTATCAGTTACGACATTCTATGGAAGACAGCAAAGGTGTGTGATTGAGGAAAATCCCGTATGAACCTTGGGAATAGATTAGGATACAAGTGACATGTCACTAGGATATTTGAGTTCCGAACTCGTGGAGTTGAGTCCGAGTTTGTGAGATGTAACTAGGCATCCAAACTCGTTGAGTTGAGTCCAAGTTCACTTATAGATGAGTACACCCAAGCTCGTTTAGTTGAGTCCGAGTTCATTTATGGGTCGGTTACATGGTAGCTTGGCCACACATATATTCCACAAGCTATTGAGTTTGTCTAGCTGTGGGCATGGCACTTATGTGCATGCATTCCGTGTATCCAATTATATTCCGATTGTTCAATGAGTAATTTAGTGAAGTATTCATTGATGATCCCAATGAGATAAGCCATTGGTATGTCTTTGAGTTATGTTACAAGTTGTACAGGTATATACACTAAACTTATGTGTGATGCTTTGACATGTGATGATCTATGATGTATATAGTATTTGGTGAATATTATGAAAATAGCATGAGTTGGAATAAGTCCTTGATACTTGATGACAGCAGATTATGGATTTATGCTTATGAAGCATAACTATGTGTTCTTACCATTATGAATGAAATGATATTGTATGGATTTGGTGAATAATAGTAATGAATGAGTAAATTTAGCCTTGGCAGTTTTGGGTTACTGCGGTGGTGCAACTTTGGAAATTCACCATAAATTTTGGAAATTTAATTAGGGGCTGAATAAAATATGAGGTTAAATACCAATAAGTCTAGTTTCACATAGAAGAAATGGTATATGCAATAAAAATTTATATTATGAGATATTTAAATTGTTGTGAGACAGAGTCTGAATGACTTTGTGATCCTCTGTTTCAATTTGAGAAAATCATTAAAAATTGTATAAAAATAATTATGGGTTGTAATTTATATTATTAAAATCCTTAATGAGTCTATTCTCTAGAAAGAAAGATGAGAGCATTATCCAAATTCTTTACTATGAGAAAAATAATTTTTTGTTTAGAGAGGTCAGAACTAATTTGGAGTTGCGTACCTCCAGATATAAATGAATTAGTAACTGTAACTCGGTAAAACAGCTTAACCTGAACAAGATAAATTGTACAATTATGATGTTTTACCTTAAAAAAAACATGTGGGTAATTGCTTATTAACTTCATATGGACTTACTAAGCGTAAAGCTTACTCCTCCTCTCTATTTCTTTAATTTTGACAGGTCAGCTCGAGGTTGGAGATCGTCGGAGGCAAAATCACACTATTAAGCTATCATTTTTGGGAGAATTAATTCAAATATTAGAAATATCAAGTGAATGACATGTATAGAAAGTTGGTTTGTGATATGTATTATTATTATGACTTTGGCCATGTGTATCGGTCTACATTGAGTTATCGTATATGATCATAAGATGTGGTCCTTATCCATTATGGTTTGTAAGTTTAAATAATCATGCCATGTCCTATGTTTTGATGTGATGATATAGTTAGCTTTGTTTGTTATGCATGATTGGTAATACATCAGGTAAGTTAAATGCAGGCCAGTGGATCATGAATTAAATGGAAATGAGTAATGTTGCCTTGAATATGGATATTTAATGGACAAATTGGTAACTACATTATGATGGTATAAAATGAGAATAAGATTTAGCATGTCTAGTTCTAGTTAATGTAAGAATGTATATTTTATACAAGATGGTAAGCAAATATGTTTAAAGTGAGTGACATGTTATTGCATGATTATGGATGTGTAAGTGCTCATTTATGCCACGTTATATGTTTTTAAATATGAGTCTATGCATGTGTTCGAAAAGTTTTGAATTAAATGAAATTTTATGGCCTGATTTTCGTCTATGTGTATGGTTAAGTCTGGTAATGCCTCGTACCCTTTCTGGCCTTGGATACGAGTAAGGGGTGTTACAAATGTCCAATGTCCAAAATAACAACCCCAAAAGTCTATTGACCATTTTATAAAATATTTTAGCCAAGAGACCCCTTCATATGGTAAATCCAAGTCCTACACTCATGAACCATCTAAAAAGTTTATGAAAACTAAAGTGTGCGCTAAAAAGATCAATGTGAATTTTATAACAAATTAAATATCAATAAATACATACACAATATACAAAATTACAATTTTTATACACATGATTATGGCAATGCAATTTTGATAAAAATTATTATGCAATTCCTTTTGAAAAATCCTACCCATCACCACTGCATACCAAAAGGAGATCCTCAGAACTCATCCATCCAAAACACAGTAACATATATGTGGATGAAGCCACCAAATACGCATACAAGCTGCCAAAACATGTAGGTTGTGGATAAACCACCAAATTTGCAAATTATTATGCCACATCTTCCTCTTGACACATGTCCCAACCCATGTAATGCATCATGGCAAACAAATAACATAGCAAATCAGTAGACATGATAATCATGCTTTCATGTATATATAAATTTCAATATCCATGGTAATCTACGTTATCACGATAATCAAATAGCCATGATTTTTGCACGACATGAGATTCGAAAGTATTTTTGCAATAAATAATAATATTTATCACATCTTATCATAAAATGTCAAGTAAGAATAACTTACCATATAACCACAAAGTCACTCACTTGAAATAAAAAAAAACATTATGCTTTCATTTGTATAATAGATTGATGATTGATAGTCAATTCCTTACATATTTAACTTGTATAAAATGCACTCCTTTTTCAATTTTAATCGTAAATCCCACTAAATCTTGATCATTTCCAATCTAAGATAATATGTGATACGTGATATTCGTGACAGGTTTTAAATATTTATAATGAATCGTTTTTGAAACTGACTATTATCACGATGAAGGCAAGTGTACCTATCGAACAGTAATATAGCTTTGGCAAGACCAGATTGCCAAACCCAAAGGAACTAAAAGTACTAGAATGACTGTCTTTTTATTATCTAGCCTAAGAATAATGGGGTTTGTTTTAACTAACTAATTAACTAAACTAAGAATTCACGGAAAATAGAATTGGGGAATTACTTTTGGAAAAACGATTGAATTAAGACAATACCTAAGGAAAAATCCACCCAGACTTCACTTGTTATTTGACTATGAATCGGACTATTTATTCATTTGACTTGATCCGTAGAAATCCCTAAGTTATATTATTATCCCTCTTGAGACTAACAATGTCTAACCCTAGGTTGAATAATTGAAATCTCGTTCTAATTAACTCCATAGGGTTGCATTAACTGGATCTATGGATCCCCTTATTAGGTTTCACCCTAATCCAGCAAAATCTTGTCACCTTATCTCTAGGTGCGCAACCAACTACGCTTAATTATGACAAATGTACTATTAGACAGGGTCTATTCCTCCTTTGAATAAGAGCTTAACTTGAATAAATATCCTGGAATATCAAAACAAGAATTAAGAACACATAATTAAGAATAAGTCAAATATTTATCATACAATTCAGATAATAATAACAAGATCTGTCTTAGGTTTCATTCCCCTTAGGTATTTAGGGGTTTTAGTTCATAACTAAAAAGGTAAGCATCTTAAAAGAATAATGAATACAAAACATAAAGAAAAAACCAAAACTCCTGAAGGGAAATTGAGGGGAGATTTTCAGTCTTGATAATGAATCCGGTTTCTGAGATGAACCAAGTAGCTTTCCTTGAGCAGTTCCCTGCTTCCTCCTCCGTGTGTGTCCTTTTCCTCCTCCTCTAGGGTGTATTTATAGACTTTAGAATGCCTAAGAACCCTCAAAATTGGCTTTTTCTGAATTGGACTAAACTTAGGCTCGGCAGGAACACGCCCGTGTGACACGCCCGTGTGCGATTGCTTAAGGCCGTGGTCAAGCCTGTTAAATAGGCACGGGCATGTGGTCCACCTGTGTGAGCGTGCTTCGATTCTGCCAAATTGACAGGGCCATGTGGTCTGCCCATGTGAGGAGGTCCAGGCCATGTTGATTTCATACGTTGGCCCATTTTTTCATTTTTGGCCCGTTTCTCGTTCTTTTCACTCTCTTATACTCACTTAAGTATAAAACATGAAATTAAGGCATTAGGAGCATCAAATTTACCAATGTTAAGGAAAAATTATCCATAAAATGTGCTAAGCATGGGATAAAAATATGTATGAATTACGGTTTATCAATATGAACTTTGATTCGCACTCCTTTATTCCAAGATGATCCAAGATGAACACTTTTAAAGTTGATGACTTGAGTTGGTGTGAGGACGTAGTTTAATGAAAAGATTAAGTGAATTGAATTAGTTTCCATGAAAAGAAAAGAAAATAGATGAGATTATAATTAAAAATTAAAAGAAGAAATAGAAGATACTTGTTGCCCAAATATTGACAAATATGTCAAAAGTTAAAGAAGTCTCCAAGAGGAACTTTAAACTTTGAATTTTTGGTAATGGAGAAGTATTAAGATCTTCTAAGTGACGGTCAAAAGAAATAGTAAAAGAAGAGGAGACAAACAAAAAAAGAAATAGATTTTTGGATGATGGTACTAGAGTGATGATACAGTTTTGATGTGTTGGTGGTAGAATATGAAAGTTGAAGAAACGTAGTGGCACAAGGTGGTTTTCGTGGTGGTTATGGGTGGTCAAAGGTGATGGAATGGGAGAGGAGAAGACTTGAACATCAAACAAAAATAGAAAATAAAATAAAAATCAATAAAGAACTTCCCAAGAGGGGTGGCTCATGGTGGTTTAATGGGAAGAGAAAAAACAAGATGAAACAAAATTTAGACAAATGAGAAATGATGGGAGAGAGATAGATGTCAGAAGGTCAACACTCATCCAACAAGGCAGTCAAGAAGGGAGAAAGATGTTAGCGAGAGTTAATCACAATTACTTTGGAAGTTACCCTTTTAAATTGTAAAACATGGAGTTACTAAGCAAATTAAAAATGGGGGTTACATGTATAAAGGTTGGACGGTTTTACATGGGAAAGATGACCAATTTTTTGCATGAAATTAAAAACAATAATTGATGTTATGGAGACTTAAACTTTGGCCATTTAGGAGTTACATAAGGCACTTAATCACTAGACCACTTCAAATGCTTTTTAATGAATTAACAACAATAACTAGAATTTTGGGATGTGACAATGATGATGATTTTGTTATATTTTTTTTACTTTTATTATTATATGTATTATTGTTAACATTAAACATTAATGCATAAAATGTATAAAAATTACTTACTAGCCGTCCCACTATATGAAACTGATATATTTATCATATAAATCCTTTCACTTATGTTAATTAAGCTATTTAGTCATTAAAATTCAATAGCGATTAAGTTTTACGTCTTTTATAAATTAGTCCTTTTTCTTTAATTAACTAAATAAACAATAAAATTTCTAAACCAAACCTTCACATACCTAAATAATAACTCCATAAATATTATTAAATATTTATGAGCTCAGTTTACAGAAATGAGGTCCCGGTGCCTCATTTTTCGAAACCACTTGACTTTCAGGACAAATCACTTATACTTAACTATTTATTTAATTAGCTAAAATTCATCAAATTAAAATTAAATATAAAATTATAGTTGGCTCATATGAATAAAATCATATTTATTACGAAATTACTCGTCGGATTTGTTGTCCCGAAACCACTGTTTCTGACACCACTAAAAATGGGTTGTTACAACTCTTTCTCTTTAAAAAATTTCGTCCTCGAAATTTCTTACTTGAAAATAGGTTTGGATATTGTGATTTCATAGAGTTTTCCATTTCTCACGTAGCTTCCTAAACTCCATGTCGATGCCATAATAATTTAACCAATGAAGCACATTTATTCCATAATTCTTTTACTTCACGAGCTAAAATTTTAATCGGTTCTTCATTATAAGTTAGATTAGGTAGCAAATCAATTTCATTCGTAGACAACACATGTGACAGATTAGAACGATAGTGACGGAGCATCACAACTTGAAAAACATTATGGATTCTATCAAGTTCCGGTGGTAATGCTAAATAATATGCCATAGGCCCAACACTTTTCTCCATGGAAACTTTCTCACCAATAGAAAATTCTATATCTTTCCATTTGAAATTAAATAAGATTTCTAACAGTCGGATGCAGCTTTCAAATTATCACAGATAATTATGACTTTATCCATGGTTTCCTGAACTAGATCAACCCCAACTAAATTTCTTTCATTTAGTTCAGACCAGTATATCAGACTTCAGCATCCATGCCCGTATAAAGCTTCGTACTGAGTCATTTTTATACTTGATCTATAGTTGTTATTATAAGTAAATTTAGCGAACTGTAAATACTTTTCCCAGCTACCTTTAAATTCAATTATACAACACCGTAACATATCTCCCAAAATCTTTATTTTCCATTCAGACTGGCCATCTGTTTGTGGATGAAAAGTGATACTAAAATTCAACCTGGAGACCAAAGCCTCGTATAACTTACTCTAGAATCTAGAGGTAAACCTCGGATCACAATCTGATATGATCGACAATGGTACACCGTGCAATCTCACAATTTCTAAAACATAATTCAGCTAATTTCTCGAGTGAATAATTAGTTCAAATAGGTATAAAATGAGTTGATTTTGTCAACCTATCAACAATAACTCAGATCGAATCTTTTCTTTTCAGAGTCAATGTTAACCCTGAAACAAAATCCATAGTGACACGCTCCCACATCCATTCAGGAATCAATACAGGCTGCAACAAACTTGACGAAACCTGATGTTTGGCTTTCACCTCCTAACATTTCAAACATCTAGATACAACATCTAATATTTAGTGTTTCATATCAGGCCACCAGTAACATTGTTTTAGATCGTTATACATTTTGTTACTTCCAAGGGGAATCGAATAAATACTATTGTGAGCTTCATTCAACAACTATTGTTTTAACCCATAATCATTCGGTACACATAGTTGATCTCAAAAATACAAACAATCATCAACACCAATACAGAAATCAATCTTCTGGCTACTTTTCACTAGTTCCATCCTTGATAACAAATCTGGATCATCTTTATGAAGTTCTTGAATTTTCAATAAAATACTGGCTTTAGTATCAACTCAGCCAAAATAGAACCATAATGTTCCAATGTCAAACTTGCATTCATAGCTCTCAAAGCAAACAAAGATTTTCAACTCAAAGCATTTGCAACAATATTAGCTTTCCCGGGGTGATAATCAATTACTAAATCATAATCTTTTAGTAATTCAAGTCATCTATGCTGATGCAAATTCAAATCTTTCTTAGTCATCAGATATTTCAAACTTTTATGATATTTTTATCGTACAAATAATGTAGACAAATCTTTAAAGGAAAAACAACCATTTCCAACTTTAAATAATGTGTCGGATAGTTTTTCTCGTGAGGCTTCAACTGTCTCAAGGCATAAACAATTACTTTCCCGTTTTACATCAGAACACAACCCGAACCACAAAGAGATGCATCACTATAAATGGTAAACTTTTTCCCGGTCTCAAGTTGAGTTAAAACTGGAGCTTCGGTTAGTATATTCTTCAACTGATAAAAACCTTTCTAACATTTATTAGACCAAATGAAACTAACATCTTTTTGCAATAGTTTAGTCATCACAGATGCTATAATAGAAAAGTGTTTTACAAAACCCCTATAATACCGCACTAAGCCCAGAAAGCTACATACCTCTGAAAGATTCTTTGGAATTTTCAAGTCAACAGTTGCTAATATTTTATTCGGATCAATACAGATACCATCAACAAAGATTATGTGACCCAGAAATTCAACCTCTCATAACCAAAATTGGCTTGTAAATGGATTGATAATGAATTTAGCCATTTGAATTGGCTTGCAAATGTTTTGGTTTTGTATATAGCCATGAGATTTGGCTTAATTAGGTTCTTTTGGTTGTGTATATATATGTGTATATGGCTTGGGTTAGGTGTTTAAATAGGGTTATGTTATGCTTATTAATATTTGGTAACTATAGGTATTAAATGATTGAGAATTAAATTTGGTATGCTTGTGAGATTAGGCTTGATGATGCAAAAATTGGGAGTGTTCATATTGATGATTTGAGTTTATGAGTTTTTGTATGAAATTGAATGGCATATTGTGGTACTGTTGTGATATGTATTGGTTGGCTTTGAAATTGTATAATTTATGCTTGGTCGAGAATAGATGAATGCCAATATATGCCATGTTTTGATGCCAAATGGATTGTTTTATGTATGTGCAAAGTTGGGTGGCAAATTGGCTTTGTAAATAGCCTATTTGTAACAGCCCAAACCCGGCCTAGATGCTATGGCCAAATCTGTGATGTGACATTGGAGTGTTATTCCATAACACAAATTGACAAAAAAAAATCGTTTTTCATAAAAACTTCTTCAGATTCTAAAAAAAAGGTTAGGATGACTAGTTCCTTGTGAAAACTCAAGTTATTTAAGAAAAATATAAATTATACTAGTTTCTCAAATTTAAAACAGCGTTTGTTGTAGAAGCTTTTAAAACACATGGCGTAAGCGTGATGATTTCAGAAAAACTTTAGTTTGAGCCTTCTTGAAAATACGGGTCCTATTACTAACAGGTAAAATTAAGGTAATTAAATCCCCAAATCAAAATAAACTTAAAAAAAGCCTTATTACATAATGAAAACCCAATATCAAATAAAATCTAAAATATATAATTTTAAGTAAATTAACTACGTCGAGTGGCCACCTTCAAGTCCTCCGTCGCCTCGATCCATCTAAGCTTGGGGATTTCTAGCACAGATAATAGACGGGTGAGTTTACAAAAACTCAGTGTGTGAAATCCCAAAATAACAAAAAATCAAAGTAGACGCAATCTGGGCCTAGGGCCATTAGTTCCAGTTAGGGCCTTAGTCCCTTTTCATTAACAATATTAGTCTGGGCTTGAGCCCATTTCAGTAGCAGAGGCGGCATTAACAATATCAGTCCGGGCCTGAGCCCATTTCAGTAACAGAGGCAGTCTGGGCGTTAGCCCATTTCAGTACAGTATGAAAATAAAGGATCCTACCCAATCCATCCGCTATACATCATCTTTGTACCACCCCTGCACACCATGTGGGGATAAAGTCGACCCACCCAACCTTACATACCAAGTCGTACTGATTTTGGTACTAAAACAGTATTTGCAGTAGAGCTGCTAGTAATAGGCTTATAGTCATTCAGTACACTTCCTCCAAATTTGTATATCCCACCCCATGTAATGCAACATAATATAAATGAATGTACAGTAAATATGGCATGCTCACATAGCCATATATCACGTAGGAGTAAATCAGTCATTTAAAAAAATAAGGATTCAAGTACACTTACTGGCCCAATAGTAGGTCTACAGTCATCTTGGGTGACCCATACAACCTTTAATAGTCAAGCAGTAATAATGGGCCCACGACCCCTATTATGGCCTATGTGGGCCCACACGCTCGTATAGCCCACATAACCCAAAAATGGCCTTAGCTGTGTGGTTCACACAGCCTAGCCCAACAATTACCACACTTCTGTGTGAATCTTTTTGTATTGGCCCATAGGCCCATTAGGCCCACATGGCCTAGTTCGGCCCAAAATGGCTCTGTGTCATTTCGTCCCATGAAAGCGCTCATAGCCCTATCGTTGACCAAATGGCCGTGTTTGGTTACACGACCTGCCACACGGGCGGCCACACACCCATGTGGTGTCGACAACCCATATTTTGGCTTTTCACCTTTTTGGCTTTTCGACTTTTTAGCTTTTGTCATTTTACATCTAAAAAACAGTGTTACATACACCTACTTATGAGAATGCATCAAAGTCCACAACCACCAACCTATATTCAAACAAGACCCTCGATTAGTCCTACAATTAACAAGATTAAACACCTTCTTAAACACGAATCACAAAGACACATCGACACTTGCCTTGATTGAATGAGTGTGGTTTCAGCCCACCAAAACGCTGATAAATATTGCTAACAACCTCCTTGATGGTTATCTGCACATTAAACGGATTCATTGCTCATGTTGCTTAAACTTTTAGTTTGAATCCACATATATTAGCCTATAAAAAATGCAAATCTCAAAGTGAGAAAAAGGCATTCGGCCAATACCAGCCCAAGCCAACATAATTTAGTTCGAATCAATCATGACAAATAATATTACCTTCGATCAAGAATGAGCAAAAATATTTGAATCATATCTGCAGCGCCAGAGAACTCCTTTACTCCTTGAGGAGTACTTAAACCCAAAAGAACACCATAATCAAGAAAACAAGAAGATAAGAATCAGCATTAGAGAGAAAAAGGGGAAAAGTCGAACAAAACAGAGACGCAGCGACTTACCAACCGATATTTAGCCAATGAAAATTGATTGAATGAAAGGGAAATGAGGATGGAATCGAGAGAGACAGATGAGGGTCAGCAAATGAAGAAGGGAAAAAGATCATGGAATCAAAGCAAAGTTCGACTACAGAGGCTAGACAAAAGAAGAGGAGAAAGAATTAAGAGGGAGAATAAAGGCGACCAACCAAGCACTTTGTCACAAAGTAAAACCAAAATAGTTCAACCTTGAAAAGTGCTATTCGGCCACCAAACAAAAAATACTCAAAAGGAAGAAAAGAAAAAAAAGGGTAAAAGTTATCCAAATGGAGAGCAACTAGAGCACAATTTCGACACTATGGGAAAAGAGGTCTTATGACCGAATTTGCACAATGGGGAGTCCCCCATTCGACCAGCTACTACCACTCCTCTCAACCTCCCATAATCCACTCCTACAATCTCTCAACCTACCGATTTGAATCTCTTTCAAACTCCTCAGAGTTTCAGCCAACCTAAAACACCTCCACCACGCTTGCAGCAAAAATAAAAACACTCTACCACCCCACATGGATTCGAACCTTTGCCCTTTAGCCTCATCAACATACTACTTATCCCCTGGGCCAGCAGGCTCTTTTCTAACATACCTTACCAAAATTTATTTAAGAGCTCTGCTGACTAGAGATAGGTTTATTTCAAACAAAGAGAAAAATTTAGTACAAGCCAAGACCTGAACTCAAGACTTCTCCAATACTCCTCAGGACACTTAACCACTGAAACAAACATGCATTTGTGCATCACAGCACACAAAAATAAATACTTAGATTTTTGGGGCGTTACAACTCTACCTCTTAAAAGAAAATTTCATCCTCGAAATTTACCTAATCAAAACAGATGAGGATATTGTTGTCGCATCGCCTCCTCGGGTTCCCACGTGGTTTCCCCAGAATTGTGATTACGACATTGATAAACCGTAATTTATACATATTTTTACCCCATGTTTAACGCATTTTATGGATGATTTTCCATTAGAATTGGTGAATTCGATGCTCCTAATGCTTTAATTTCATGTTTTATACTTAAGAGAGCATAGGAGAGCGAAAGGAATGAGAACATGCCAAAAACGGAGAAAATGGGCCAAAGTACGAACTCAACACAGCCTGGACTTCCTCTCACAGGTAGCCCACACGGTCGTGTCAATCTGGCAGATTCGAAGCACGACTCACACGGGTATAGCACACACCCGTGCCATTCTAATAGGCTCGAACATGGCCTGAAGTAATCTCACATGGGCGTGTCACACGGGCGTGTCCCTACCGAGCCCAAGTTGAGTCCAATTCAGAAAAGGCTAATTTTGAGGGCTAAAAGTCATTCCAAAGCCTATAAATACACCCTAGAAGAGGAGAAAAGGGGGCACATAGAATAGGAAGTAAGGAATTAGTCCAAGGAAGCAGATTGATTCATCTAAGAAGATGGATTCATCATCAAGACTGAAGATCTCTCCTCAATTCCCCTCCAGGAGTTTTGGGTTTTCTTTATGTTTTATAGTCTTTATTTTTCTGAGATGTTTTCTTATTTATTTATGAACCCAATCCCCTAAATACCTAAGGGGAATGAAACCTAAGACAAATCTTGTTATTATTTTCTGAATTGTATGATAAATATTTAACTTGTTCTTAATTATGTGTTCTTGATTCTTGTTTTGATATCCTAGGATACTGATTCAAGATAAGCTCTTATTCAGAGGAGGAATAGACCCTGGCTAAGAGTACATTTATCATAATTAAGCGGAGTTGATTGCGCGCCTAGACATAGGGTGACAAGATTTTGCCAGATTAGGGTGAAACCTAATAAGGGGATCCATACATCGAGTTAATGCAACCCTAGAGTGTTAATTAGAGAAAAGTCTCGGTTATTCAATCTAGGGATTAGATATTATTAGTCTTGAGTAGGGATAATAACATAACTTAGGGATCTCTACGGAACAAGTTGAATGAATAAATCGTCTGATTCAGAGCCAGAATAACAAGTAAATTCTAGGTGGATTTTTCCTTAGGTATTGTCTTAAGTCAATTGATTTTTCCCAAAAGCAATTCCCCAATTTTTTTCTCTGTGAGTTCTTAGTTTAGATAATTACTTAATTAAAACAAAACCCCATTATTCTCAGGTTAGATAATAAAAAGACAGTAGTTACTAGTACTTTTAGTTCCTTTGGGTTCGACAATCCGGTCTTGCTAAAACTATACTACTATTCGATAGGTACACTTGCCTACATCGCGATAATAGTTAGTTCAAGAATGAGTAATTATAAATATTTAAAACCTATAACAAAACCTCGCGATCAAGTTTTTGGCGCCGTTTCCGGGAACTAAGATATTAGGAACGCTCAATTTTTATTACTTTAGCCATTTATTTTTCTTGCAATTTAATTCAATTTTATTATTATTATTTATTAACCTACTCTTTCTTTCTTTTGGAAGGTTTTTATAGTTTATGACTAGAAGAAACCCGTCGGGACCATTACTTTTTGACGAAGAAATTGATCATACAGTTCGTAGAAACCAAAGAGAAATAAGGCGCAGCTTAAGATACATGGAGAACAAACAAGAAGATGATACTCAACCCCCAATCGAAGAGATGGCTGAAAACCAAGGCAATCAGCTACCTTTTACAATTTCCGTTAATCAAAATCCTGTTCCACGCACTATGTATGAATACGCTAAACCTTCTTTAACAGGAACTGAATCTAGCATAGTTAGACTTGCTGTAGCTGCAAATACTTTTGAATTAGAACCTAACAGTATTCAAATGATACAAAAATTTTTTCAGTTTGATGGTTTGCAGGATGAGGATCCCAACACTCATTTAGCCAACTTTTTAGAACTATGCGATACATTTAAAATCAATCGTGTTTCTGATGATGCCATTCGTCTTTGGTTGTTCCCCTTTTCATTGAGAAACAAAGCTAAACAATGGTTGAACTCGTTACCACGAGGGTCAATTACTACTTAGGAACAAATGACCGAAAAATTTTTACTAAAATATTTTTCGCCGGCTAAAATGGCTAAATTATGCAATGATATCTCTTCTTCTGTGCAGATGGATTTAGAAACACTCTACGATGCATGAGAGAGATACAAGGACCTTCGATCATGGGTTACCGCTTTGGCTCCAAGCACAAATATTCCAAAATGGTCTAAATCCTTCGACTCGGTAAATGGTTGACGCAGCTGCTGGCGGAACCATCAACAACAAAACACCGGAAGACGCTTATGAGTTTATAGAGGAGATGTCACTAAATAACTATCAGTGACAAGTCATGAGGACAAAGCCAACAAAAATAGCCAGCGTTTATAACTTCGATTCAGTCACCATGCTCTCTAATTAGTTAGAACTCTTAAATAAAAAGATTGATGGTTTTCTTAATTCTTCACAGGTTCACCCAGTAATGTAGTGCGAAGCAAGTAGCGGTGGAACAAACCATTCAGAATACCAACCTTATGGCCACAACATGGATAACGAGCAATTAAACTACATGGATAATAATCCTCAACCTCAAAACAATCCATATAGTAACACTTATAATGCAGGTTGGAGGAACCACCCCAATTTCTAGTGGGGTGGTCAAGGAAATCAAAGACGACAACATCCTCCAGGCTACCAACAACCACCCTACCAACAGGAAAAGAAGCCAAATCTTGAAGAGATGCTCTCAAAGTTCATATCAGTGTTAGAAACCCATTTTCAGAACACCGAGACAACACTTAAGAATCAACAAGCGTCGATCCAATGGCTCGAGACTCAGATAGGTTAGCTTTCCAAACTAATCTCCGAACAACCACAATGTAGTTTGCCAGGTAATACCGAATCTAACCTAAGGGAACAGCTCAACACAATTAATATTCAAGATGATGAAGGAGTCGTGTAGCCTGAACAGAACCGAGGCACGCAAATGTGGTAAGCAAAGGTCAAGGTGAGGTAGGTTATAATAAAAACAAACTAGTGACTTTTGAATATAAACCTCGTGTGCCACACCCCAATGCGACAAGGAATGATCGCTCAGATAAGCAATTTGGTAAATTCCTCAAACTCTTTAAAAAATTACACATTAACTTACCATTTATTGAAGCTCTATCGCACATGCCAAACGTAATAAAATTTTTAAAGGAGCTTTTAGAAAATAAGCGAAAGTTGGACGAGGCGTCACATGTGGAGCTGAACGAAGTTTGCTCAGCCATTCTCCAAAATAAACTACCCAACAAACTAAAAGATCCAGGGAGTTTTACGATTCCTTGCTTAATTGGTAGTTTTGACGTTAATTATGCATTGGCTGATCTAGGGGCTAGTATCAAGGTCATGCCTTACAAAATGTTTAAGCAATTAGGTCTCGGGAAACCCAAACAGACTAGGATGAGCAATCAATTAGCAGATAAAACTATAAGATTCCCTAGAGGTATTATTGAAGATGTGCTTGTTAAAATCGATAAATTTATATTTCCCATTGACTTTATTGTTCTAGACATAGAAGAGGATAGCAACACTCCCTTAATCCTAGGAAGGCCCTTTTTAGCAACTGCTAAAACCATCATTGATGTTGGCACAGGTGAACTCACACTCCGGGTGGGAGACGAAGCAATCACCCTTCAAGCTTGCAATTTTGGCAACACATCAGGAATTGAAGGTGATCATTTAACCCATTCTACTAAAACTAACAATATGGAGGAACCTACTTTGCAGAAAATGAGTCTGAATGAAGCAAACGAGTCATTCTCAGGAAATAGTAGAGGACCTGTTCATGAAGATCGAAGATTACAAATCGAGGAACTCGATGAATGGCGGACACACAAACCAAGAACACCTGACAAACTGAAACTATGCCAAAGCAAGCCCGATACCTCTCCAAATCAACTTAAGGTTGGTGATAAGGTCTTATTAAATACCGCAAATCCCCACATCATCACTACCACACCGAATGAGGAAATCCCTCTTACGGTACTCAGTATTTTTCCATTCGGTACGGTGGAGGTGAGTCATCCCAAGTTCGGCACTTTTAAGGTAAACAACACCCAATTAAAACCCTATTTTGATAAGATTGATAGCAGGAATGAGGAGTATAAACTCCTCAAACCACCGTGACCATTCACTGGAGAGGTAAGTCGAGCTTAGACTATAAATAAGTGTTTCTCGGGAGGCAACCCAAATACTAACGGTTTTAAATTATTTTAATTTCAAGTTTTAAAAATTTAGGTCACTAACAGAATACTTGAAGCACAGGTTCCCAACTCCACACGGCCTAGCACACGGTAGTTCTTAAGGCCGTGTGACTAAAACGGATGGAATCACAGCCGTGTGATATGGCCGTGCAGAAATAGGGTAGAAGAATTCCCCAAACACGGGCTGCGATAAAATGCCACGGCAGTGCGACATGGCCGTGGTCGAATCTGCCAAATAAACATGGGCGTGTGACACGCCCGTGTCTATCCCCCGTGGACAACACTATCGAAATACCACAAACGTGTGTGGAGCTACACGATTGTGGGAGAAGTGATCCACATCACACAAGGCTGAAGCACACGGGCGTGCCTGAAGGCCGTGTGACGACATCTTAATTCGTGATAAACAGGGGCGAGCCACGGCGCACACGGGAGTATGCACCAGCCTTGCCATTTGAAGAATTAGAATAATCCTTTTATTTTCCATCCATTAAGTTTTTTTAGATTCATTTCTTTCCCTTTTTAAACATGGCTTATCTTTGTGACTACTATCAGATTATTCCCTTCACTCTCTTTTTATCATTCAGAATCATGCGTGACATCTAGATTCATTTCCAATTCTCGATCTCACCAAACCAAGAATAACATCCATTCTTAATACAGGAAGTTTCACTTCTCTCCCTATCTTATTTTTATACTCTAATATCTATCTTTGTACATTGAGGGCAATGTACATCTTAAGTGTAAGGGGTATTTATTTTATTATCAAAAAAATCCTTGAATAATTACCTTGTTGTCTTGAAAAGCTCTCATATCATAATTAGAATAAATTTTAATTGATTTATGATTTTGATTGATATATCTTGAATTAAAACATAGGCATTTATGCATTGATTGTTTAAACTTTGAGATATTAGAGAATCAAGCATGCTAAGTTGATTTTTAAGAATTTAAAATTATAGGTTGTTTCCCAAAGTCTAGGTATTACTTTGAATTGGAATTCACGAATCTAAACATCAAAAAGCCATAATTTTTGTGATATTTTTGAGCCTTTGGGCATCTATTAATCCTTTCATGCTCACTTTTATTATTGCTTTGAGTGCGTCAGTATTGAACTATTATTCTAGAACTTGCCTGATTATGTATGTCAAGACCACACCATTTGATTTGATATATCAAAATGATTAAGGCACTTAGAATTAACCCACACATACCATGAAAAGCCTACCTCCACGATTAACCCTTAGTAAACCCTTTTGAGCCTAACAAGCCATTCTTTGTATTAATCTCATTATTGACCCTTAACCCATTATTGTTGAAATCCCCTAAATTTAATCCCTATTTAGTTGAAGAAATTGCTTAGCTATATCTTGTTTGTAATAAGTTAGTCTATGAATATTTAACTTGTTCTTAAAAAAAAAACACTATGTATACATATCTGTAATTTCATTTTCTAAGAGAAGCTCTGTTGTTCGCGAGTGAATATTAACTCTATTTCTAGTTAGACAAATTTTCAATTCAATCTCGAGTCTAACCCTTTCTTTTAGCTTATGACCACACCCTGCCAACCAAGCCTCACTACAACCCTCTAAAGACCTTTTGATTAATGTATCATCTTAAATTATAATGGTGGAGATTTGATTTTCATGCAAGCCTATGGTAATGACTTTTCATTATTGACTATTGAGTGCTTCATTTATTATCCTTAAACACCTCGAGTGATTTGAGTGAATCTTTAGTGAGGATGTGAAACTCTATGATATTCTAAATCAAATGAAATTACTTAGATGCAGAGAGACACCTATGTTTGCATGATTAAATACTCAACTTGGAATGTTTGAAACTTTTATGTTCTTTTCATTGAATTCTCAATGTATGATTACCTATGGATTACTTTGAGATATTATCGATAAGAATTATAAGTTGAGGAGAATTTATTTTGATTATGAGTTGAGGATTTTGCTTGAGGACAAGCAAATGCTTAAGTGTGGGGGTATTTGATAAACCGTAATTTATACATTTTTTTACCCCATGTTTAACATATTTTATGCATGATTTTTCATTAAAATTGATGAATTAAATGCTCGTAATGCTTTAATTTCATGTGTTATACTTAGGAGAGCATAGGAGAACGAAAGGAACGAGAAACGGGCCAGAAACGGAGAAAATGGGCCAAAGTACGAACTCAACACGGCCTGGACTTCCTCACACGGGAAGCCCACACGACCGTGTCAATCTGGCAGAATTAAAGAACGACTCACATGGGTATAGCACACTCCCGTGCCATTCCAACAGGCTCGAACACGGCCTGAAGTAATCACACACGGACGTGTCCCTGTCGAGCCCAAATAGAGTCCAATTCAGAAAAGGCTAATTTTGAGGGATAAAAGGCATTCCAAAGCCTATAAATACACCCTAGAAGAGGAGAAAAAGGGGCACACAAAATAGGGAGTAAGGAATTACTCCAAGGAAGCCGATTGATTCATCTCAGAAGCCGGATTCATCATCAAGACTGAAGATCTCTCCTCAATTCCCCTTCAGGAGTTTTAGGTTTTCTTTATCTTTTATAGTCTTTATTTTTTTGAGATGTTTTCTTATTTAGTTATGAACGAAATCCCCTAAATACCTAAGGGGAATGAAACCTAAGACGAATCTTGTTATTATTTTCTGAATTGTATGATAAATATTTAACTTGTTCTTAATTCTTGTTTTGATATCCCAGGATACTGATTCAAGATAAGCTCTTATTGAGAGGAGGAATAGACCCTAGCTAAGAGTACATTTATCATAATTAAGTGGAGTTGATTGCGCGCCTAGACATAGGGTGACAAGATTTTGCCGGATTAGGGTGAAACCTAATAAGGGGATCCATAGATCGAGTTAATGCAACCCTAGAGTGTTAATTAGAGAAAAGTCTCAGTTATTCAATATAGGGATTAGACATTATTAGTCTTGAATAGGGTTAATAACATAACTTAGGGATCTCTACGGAAAAGGTTGAATGAATAAATCGTCCGATTCGGAGCAAGAATAACAAGTAAGGTCTAGGTGGATTTTTCCTTAGGTATTGTCTTAAGTCAATCGATTTTTCCCAAAAGCAATTCCCTAATTCCTTCCTCTGTGAGTTCTTAGTTTAGATAATTAATTAATTAAAACAAAACCCCATTATTCTTTGGCTAGATAATAAAAAGACAGTAATTACTAGTAGTTTTAGTTCCTTTGGGTTCGACAATCTGATCTTGCTAAAACTATACTACTGTTCGATAGGTACACTTGCCTACATCCCGATAATAGTTAGTTCAAGAATGAGTAATTATAAATATTTAAAACCTATCACGAAACCTCGTGATCAGTGTGACAGCCCTAAAATGACCCTAGTCAAAAAGCGGTTTCGGGACCGCTAAACCGAGTCACCAAATTATTTGAATGTGATATTTATTGTCTAAAATATGTGATTATGGAGGTGTGAAAGTTTTAGGATTCGATTTAGTAAATTGCATGTGAATTTAGTCAAAAGGACTTATGGGTGACATTTTTGAAATGTGATAGGCTAATCTACAAGGACCTAATAGTGCATGTAATCAAAAGGGAGGACTTGCATGTCAATTTTTCCCCCTAATATGTAGTGGCCGGCCATGAGCATGGGTGGACAAGATGTTATGGCTAAAAACATGTCATAAACATGTTGGGGTAATGCATAATGTAAGGATTAATAAATAAAGAGCATGGGCAATAAAATATTAGTGTTAGTAGGATGAGAAACAAAAAAAAAGAAAGGATGTGTGTGATTGTCCCCCATTACCGTGAGTTGAAGGAAAGAAAAACAAAAAAAAATGTTCATCCTTTGGTTCATCCTTGGCCGAAAATTTTAAGGAAGAAGGAAGGAGTTCTTGCTTCATGTTTGGTTTGGAAGAGGATTAGGAGGAGGTTCGGCCATACTTGTATCTAGATTAAGGTAAGTTTGATGTTGTGCCATGAGATTCATGCATGTTTTTTTTTCGTTAGCTTGAGTTCTAACTAGCCCATGGTTCAAATCCTTACTATGTCATGGAGATGATATTCGGCTAAGGTGGATTTGTGTTGATGTTATTTGCATGCTAAAAGTGAAGCTCGTAATGATGCATGTGATGTTGGATTGATGACTCTTGAATCTTCTTTTTAGCATCTTCGAGTGAGACATTAAGTTCCTCGTTCAACCATGACCAAAAATTGAAATGGTATGGTTGTTGTTCACGTTATTGGATGAGAAATGGTAGTAAGGTGAAGTGCAAATGTTAGTGCTTGATTTACTAGTGTATATGTGTGTATTAGCCAAGTTTTGAACTTGAAACAAAATGGTGTTTAGTCAATACAAGTGACCATACTTGTAGAATGTATTAAGTGTTGCAATCGGCCCCAACATAGACATGTATGTTCGGCCACATGAATAAGTACATAAGTTATGTGTATGTTCGGCCATAGGTAGCCTATTGATGGCTTTAGCTTGACTTAGAAAATTCGGCTAAGGGGAAATATTAGCTAGTATGTTGAATTCGATTCGTGATTTCGTACATATGTGACTCTAATGTCTAATGTGTATATGGGCTAAGTACCTTGAGCTTCTCTTTTGATGTTCGAATGAATTGTATTAAATTGCTTGATGTGATTAAAAATGCGTATGACCATTGTGTATTTGAGCTAAAAGGTGGCCATATGACCTATCAAACTCCTTGTCATATTCGGCCATAAGCTAGCAAAATGAGACTTTAATGAGTTAAATTTGTTTGAATTAGCTCAAGAGCTTAGAGGACCACAGTTGGATAAGGGAAAGGAAAAAGTGATCGAATAGCTGTCGAAATCGCTCGACCACATCCGAGGTAAGTTCTTGAGTAATAGAGCTTAAATTATGATTTAATTAGATCATGTTTTAAGCAAATCAAAATCATGCTCTTTGTGTGTGGCTATTGAGCCGAAATTGCAAGAGTGATAAGTGTCTTGTGTTTGAGTTTTGCTAATGAAAATGAAATACGAATGTGTCATGATTTATTGTTAAATGTGCATGGTTATTCGAATGATGTCCGGGCTAAGTCCCGAAGGCTTTGTGCTAAGTGACCATATCCGGACTAAGATCCGAAGGCATTTGTGCGAGTTACTAATTCCGGGCTAAGCCCGAAGGCATTGGTGCGAGTTACTAAATCTGGGTTAAGTCCCGAAGGCATTTGTGCGAGTTACTATAACCGGGCTATGTCCCGAAGGCATTTGAACGAGTAGCTATATCCGGTTAAATTCCGAAGGTACGTGATTCGGGAATGAACGATCTTGCTGTAAAAATTTCAGTTAATATGCTTGTAACATCCCAACATTGAGGTATGTTTCGTATGTGCTTTGAATTAGTTGAGCCCTTACAAATAAGTATTCGCTCAGTTGATAAATGAGCTACCGGCCTTTGGCTAAGTTGATCTTTGTGTATGAATATAAGGGTTGGTAATGTGAAGTAAGTATGATATTGAAAATTTGTGCATATGAAATTATCTGTTTAGCTTCATGAATGCTATACTTTGGTTGTGTCTAAATTCTTTGCTCAAAACTTACTAAGCATTTAATGCTTACTCTGTTTCTTTGATTCTCTGTTTTATAGATTTTGGTTCTTCAGCTATCGGACTCGGGATTTTGAAGTCGAAGTCGCCCACACTATCAAAGCTCCTTTCGGTATACTTTTGGTTGAACTTTGAAATGGCATGTATAAGACTACCCTTTTGTTGTTGATCATGTACCCTTCGGTTTTGTGTAAATTTGGATAGCCATGCAAAAATGGCTTAAATATACTTTGATCATAGCATTATAATCGTTTTGTATGTTGTCCGTCGAGAGGTATGGAAATGTTGGTAACGGTTAGCCATGGGAAGGGTTATTCTTGATCACTTTTGGAATATGTATGACAAACTCTAGTTGATCCATGGAGGATCATGAAATAGGTATAGTTTACCTTAAAAAAAACAGATGCTGGCAGCAGCAGTGATGTGGATGTGAAAAATCACTAAAAATAGTAGGAATGGAATTAAATAGTGAATAAATTATGTAAACGAACCTTGATGAATCTATTTTCATAGGAAAGTAACAAAACGATCATATGGACAGTATGTTAAGAGATATTCAGGTTCTCGTGAGACAGGGCCAGAACGGTTTCTGGATTCCCTGTTCCGACTTTGGAAATTCATTATAAATTAACCAGAGATAATTATAAGTCATGCCATATATGCATAGATTCCCTTTTGAGTCTATTTTCTATAGAAACAAACGACATCAGTATTGAAGCCCTGTACGGGGAGATATCCAAGTCGTAATGCGCAAAGGTCAGTGTAGTCGATCCCTGTAACATGGGAGACTTTGACTAATAATTGGCCTGACCAAAAATTCTAGAAAAAAATTTGTAGATGCATACATGAGTCTAGTTTCAGGGAAAAATCACGAAGCTGATTTTCGAGTTGTGAAACTCAAGATATGATTTTTAAGATGACAGTGACGCAGTTAGCCAGCTTGCCTGGAAAATTTAAAATGGATTGTGCAAAGAAGTGATTTAAGTCTGCAAACCCCTCGTGTCCGACTCCGGCGACGGACTCTGGTACGGGGTGTTACAATTTTATTGGTATCAGAGCTACGGTTTAGTCGATTCTAGGACTACCGTAATACGTTTGGGTCTAGCTATACATGCCATTTTGTGATTATTTGATAGTGTGGTGATTTCTGACGATTGAAAATGTGTTTATTTATAGTAATGGATCCCGATCCCGACCGAGCGGTAGCTGATGATCTTGAGAGTGTGGCGCCTGCTCCCACACAAGGGACAGCTTCGGCAGACTCTCAACCGATTGCTAGTAATCCGAATGACGAAGCTAGACAAGCTTTCTATAGCGTAATGAATGATTGGTTCAACCAATACATTCGAACTAATACGGCTGTTCCACAACCTCCATTCCCGACTAATGCCACCCCCGCACCTACAATTCCTCCGGAAACTGACCAAATAAGGTCAAATAAGCCCTTAGTTGACAGAATCCGAAAACATGGGGCTACTGAATTTAAAGCTACGGACAGCGATGATGCCGAGCAAGCTGAATTTTGGTTGGACAACACTATCCGGGTACTCGACGAGCTATCTTGCACACCCGATGAGTGCCTAAAGTGTACTATCTCCTTGCTACGTGATTCTGCCTACTATTGGTGGAATACGTTGACTTCTGTTGTGCCTAGAGAGCAAGTAACTTGGGAGTTTTTCCAAACCGAGTTTCGAAAAAAGTATATCAGTCAGAGATTCATTGACCAAAAACGGAAGGAATTTCTTGAACTCAAACAAGGTTCCATGTCGGTTACCGACTATGAACGAAAATTTGTGAGGCTTAACCGATATGCGCGAGAATGCATTTCTTCAGAAGCTGTGATGTATAAACGTTTCGAGGATGGACTAAATGATGATATAAAGCTGTATGTTGGCATCTTGGAAATCCGAGAATTTGTGGTACTTGTTGAGCGAGCTTGTAAAGCCGAGGAGCTAAGTATGGAGAAAAGAAAAGCTGATATGGGAGCAAAGGAGTTTCGTAAGAGGTCTTCGGGGAAGCCCTTCCCACATTCATCGAAGAAATTTAGAGATGACTTAGGCCGGTCTAGGGACACTTCGGGTTTCTCTAGACGAGATCGCGATCGACCCCCTGTGAGTGCACGAGTCACTTCGGTCGCTAGTGTTGGAAATGATCGTCGGGACAGAGCGGAGTGCCAGTATTGTGGTAAATGGCATTCGGGGAGTTGTAGATTCCATGATCGCTCCTGTTACAAGTGCGGATCAGTTGACCACTTCATTAAAGATTGCCCGAGGTTGTCTAAACAGAATGTAAATCAGAGTGGGAAACCGGGTGCTACCACTGCTCGAGGTAGACCATCTAGAAATACGGGCAATGCTAGTGGTGGTCAGAGAGGATCTAGAGATGCTACGACCAGATCCGAGGCTCGCGCTCCTGCTAGGGCTTATGCTATACGCGCACGCGAGGATGCTTCCTCGCCAGATGTTATTACCGGTACTTTTACTCTCTTTGATACTAATGTGATTGCTTTGATTGACCCTGGTTCTACTCATTCTTATATATGCGAAACCTTAGCATCCAGTAAGACTTTACCTATTGAGTCTACTGAGTTCGTAATTCGGGTGTCAAATCCCTTGGGTTGTTACGTGCTTGTCGACAAAGTGTGTAAGAAATGGCCCCTAGTAATTCGAGATTCCTGTTTTCCGGCGGACTTGATGCTTTTGCCGTTTGATGAATTTGATGTTATTCTTGGTTTGGATTGGTTGACCGTGCATGATGCGGTTGTGAATTGCAAAAGCAAGACTATTGATTTGAGGTGCGCAAATAACGAGATAATCCGAGTTGAGTCTACGGACTTAAAGGGGTTGCCAGCTGTAATATCAGCAATGTTGGCCCAGAATATGTAAGAAAAGGGTGCGAAGCATACCTTGCGTATGTACTTGATGACAAAGAATTAGAAAAGAAACCTGAATCTATGCCGGTGGTTTGTGAATACCCGGATGTTTTTCCTGAAGAATTACCGGGTTTACCACCTGTTCGGGAGGTAGAGTTTGGTATTGAGCTTGTACCTGGAACTACGCCAATTTCGATAGCTCCATATCGTATGGCACCAACCGAGTTAAAAGAATTGAAAGCTCAGTTGCAAGAGTTGACGGATAGAGGTTTCGCTCGACCAAGTTTCTCACCTTGGGGTGCACCAGTATTGTTCGTGAAAAAGAAGGACGGAACCATGAGGTTGTGCATTGACTATCGTCAGCTGAATAAAGTGACGATAAAGAATAAATATCCATTACCGCATATTGATGATTTGTTTGATCAACTAAAGGGAGCCTCAGTGTTTTCAAAGATAGATTTAAGATCGGGTTATTATTAGTTGCGAGTTCGAGATTCAGATATACCCAAAACTGCTTTTAGAACGAGATACGGCCACTACGAGTTCTTAGTGATGCCGTTTGGGCTCACTAATGCCCCTGCGGTATTTATGGATTTGATGAATCGGATCTTCAGACAGTATTTGGACCGGTTCGTAGTTGTGTTTATTGATGACATCTTGGTCTATTCAAGAGATGAGACCGAACATGCTGAGCACCTGAGATTAGTGTTGCAAATTTTACGGGATAAGCAGTTATATGCTAAGTTCAGTAAGTGTGAGTTCTGGTTAAGAGAGGTTAGCTTCTTGGGCCACGTGGTATCCGCATCGGGTATTCGAGTTGACCCGAACAAAATTTCAGCCATACTTAACTGGAAGCCTTCGAGAAATATTACTGAGGTTCGGAGCTTTTTGGGACTTGTCGGTTACTACCGACGGTTTGTAAAAGGTTTCTCGATGATAGCCACACCCATGACGAAGCTACTTCAAAAAGATGTTAAGTTCGAATGGACGGAAAAATGTCAGAAAAGTTTTGATCAACTGAAAACTTATTTGACCGAAGCTCCAATTCTAGTGCAGCCCGAATCAGGCAAAGAGTTTGTCATTTATAGTGATGCGTCCCTACTTGGGTTAGGTTGCATATTGATGCAAGAAGGTCGAGTTGTGGCCTATGCGTCGAGACAATTAAAGCCACATGAGAAAAATTATCCGACCCATGATCTCGAACTAGCTGCCATCGTATTCGCTTTAAAAATATGGCGACATTACTTATTTGGTGAAAAGTGACATGTATTTTTGGATCACAAAAGTCTCAAATATTTGATGACTCAAAGAGACTTAAATCTGCGACAAAGACGTTGGCTTGAGTTGTTGAAAGATTATGAGCTTGTCATTGATTACCACCCGGGAAAGGCTAATGTGGTTGCGGACGCCTTAAGCCGGAAATCACTGTTTGCTTTACGAGCGATGAATGTACACTTGTCTGTTCTACCCGACAATGTGTTAGTAGCTGAATTAAAGGCCGAACCATTATTGATTCATCAAATTCGTGAAGCTCAGAAAGTCGACGATGAATTGGTTGCAAAACGGGCTGAGTGTGTTTCGAACAAGGAATCGGAGTTTCAAATTGATGATGATGATTGTTTGAGGTTCAAAAGTCGTTTATGTGTTCCAAGGAATTCGGAACTCATTTCGATGATTCTGAACGAAGCCCATTGTAGCCGAATGTCAATTCACCCGGGGAGTACGAAAATGTACAACGATTTGAAACGTCGGTTTTGGTGGCATGGTATGGAACGAGACATCTCCGACTTTGTTTCAAGATGTTTAATATGTCAACAAGTGAAAGCGGAACATCAAGTGCCTTCAGGATTACTTCAGCCGATCATGATACCCGAGTGGAAATGGGATCGAGTCACAATGGACTTTGTGTTCGGACTGCCATTGTCAGCAAGTAAGAAGGATGCGATTTGGGTTGTTGTTGATAGACTGACTAAGTCAGCTCACTTTATCCCCGTGCGTACGGATTTTTCATTGGATAAACTACCTGAAATGTATATTTCTCAGATTGTGAGATTACACGGGGTACCTATTTCTATCGTGTCGGATAGAGATCCGAGATTCACCTCGCGATTTTGGAAGAAATTGCAAGAAGCTTTGGGTACCAAGCTGCATTTTAGCACCGCTTTTCATCCACAAACCGATGGTCAATCCGAGCGGATAATTCAGATACTTGAGGATATGTTGAGATGTTGCATCCTCGAGTTTAGTGGTTCATGGGAACGGTATTTACCTTTGATTGAATTCGCTTACAACAATAGTTTTCAATCAAGTATTAAGATGGCACCTTACGAGGCCTTGTACGGGCGTAAATGCCGTACACCATTGTTTTGGACCGAGCTCGGTGAAAGTAAAATTTTCGGAGTGGATTTGATTAAAGATGCTGAACAGAAAGTAAGAATAATTTGTGAAAGTCTGAAGGCAGCATCAGATCGTCAGAAGTCGTATGCGGATTTAAAACGAAGAGATATTGAGTATCAAGTGGGAAACAAAGTGTTTCTTAAGGTCTCGTCTTGGAAAAAGATACTCAGATTTGGCCGTAAGGGCAAATTGAGTCCGAGATTCATTGGGCCGTATGAGATCTCCGAACGAGTTGGCCCAGTTGCATATAGGTTGCTTTTACCCCCTGAACTCGAAAGAATCCACAACGTTTTTCATGTTTCGATGCTTCGACGTTATAGATCCGATCCTTCGCATGTAATAAACCCCTCCGAGGTCGAAATTCAAGCCGATATGAGTTATGAGGAAGAACCGATTCGTATCCTAGCTCGTGAAGTGAAAGAGTTGCGAAACAAAAGGGTTCCGATAGTGAAAGTGTTATGGCTCAAACACGGGATCGAAGAAGCTACTTGGGAACCCGAGAAATCTACGAAAGAGCGATACCCAAACCTATTTACCGGTAAGATTTTTGGGGACGAAAATTTCTTAAGTGGGGGAGAGTTGTGACAGCCCTAAAGTGACCCTAGTCGGAAAGCGGTTTCGGGACCGCTAAACCGAGTCACCAAATTATTTGAATGTGATATTTATTGTCTAAAATATGTGATTATGAAGGTGTGAAAGTTTTAGGCTTCGATTTAGTAAATTGCATGTGAATTTAGTCAAAAGGACTTATGGGTGACATTTTTGAAATGTGATAGGCTAGTCTACAAGGACCTAATAGTGCATGTAATCAAAAGGGAGGACTTGCATGTCAATTTTTCCCCCCTAATATGTAGTGGCCGGCCATGAGCATGGGTGGACAAGATGTTATGGCTAAAAACATGTCATAAACATGTTGGGGTAAGGCATTATGTAAGGATTAATAAAATAAAGAGCATGGGCAATAAATATTAGTGTTAGTAGGATGAGAAACAAAAAAAAAAGAAAGGATGTGTGTGATTGTCCCCCCA